>NC_138208.1:82787968-82994593 GCF_964194415.1 Vipera berus | reverse complement strand
TCTCCACCTCTGGAGGTTTTCAAAAAGTGACTGACAGCTACCTCTCAAAGAGGCATGAATTGACTTTCTTGAGTGTTGCACAGAGTTGGACTAATGATCCTCATTGGTTGCTTCGAACTCCACAACTTTATGATTCTGTAGTCATCTGTCAAAGACCAAAGACTAAGTAGTTTCTTTATTGTTGTTCATCTACCAACAGCATCTCGCCAGAAAAAAGCAACTATCTGATAACTGTACGTCAAGGTAATGATTTAGAAGCTAACCAGCTTGTATAATGTGAGATGAATGATGCAATGTTAGGAATGATTCAGCAGGAGTTTGTATCCCTTTAAGAGCTTGCGTATAAAAGGGAAGGCCTTGCTGGAGTCTTTCTCTCTCATCTGTTTCCTGCTGTAATTGCTGTGTGTTGGAGTTTGCTGTATTACCACGTGTTGTGTTATTTTGTTCCCAGTGTATATTGTAGATAGTGTAACATAAACTACCATTTAATACAAACCATGGTTTACTGTATTTACTCCTGGGTTACCTCAGCGCAATAAGACTGTGCATGCTCTGACAGGGTTATGGGCCCAGAGTGAGGAGAAACCCAGCGAGAGTTTGAACCAGAGCCAGAGGAGTTAAGGCTTGTGGTTTGTGGTGGTTTAAAGAAGCAGGCAACATGGACTCCCGCAGCATAATGGGAAGAGGTTTAGTAGTATCTCAGCTGAACGAGACAAACTACCTCCCTTAGAGTCTGAAGATGGAGATGTACCTACGAAAGGAGGAGTTGTGGATGACAGTTGTTGATCCACCTGCAGCCCTGGATGATGGGGACCAGAAAAAGAATGAGAAAGTGTTGGCCAGCATAATCCTGAGTTTGGAGGATAGCCAGCTGATATACATGAGGGGTCTCCAGTCTGCTAAGGAGTGCTGGGAAGCTTTGCGCAGGGTGTACGTGAGAGGGAGTGCGAGCAGCAAAGTAATGCTGACAAGAAAGCTGTATAAAGAACAGCTAAAACCGGGAGAGAGCATGTCTACACATCTGCAGTCCATGACAAAGACATTCCTAGAATTAGAGGAAAGAGGGATGGCTTTTACTGACCCTGTAGATATACTGCTAGGGTAGGTCTGTCCTCACTCTCTTGCTAGTCTATCAGGCATTTCAAGTTGTCCACCATCATGCTCTCTGGGAAGGATCCTGTTGTGATTCAACGTCAGCCTGTGGTTTCGGCAGCTGAGTTGGACAATTCTGAAGAGGAGGAGGAGGAGGGGTTTGGAGAGCTTTTGGTGTCAGAGGAAAGTTCTGATGCACCGCAGAACTCTCAGTCAGGCCCCTCCCGTCTTGTTCCTCCTCAGACCCAGCTGTGTGAGCCTGAAAGATTGGAAGAAGACGATCCACAGCTGGCTCTGTTCAGGGACGTTAGGAGCAGGAGGCAATCTAGCAGAACTGAGCAAAGGAAAGCAATGAGGCAACTCGGGAGAAGGCAATGAGAAGCCATGCCTTGAGACTGCTGTATAAAAGGGGAATGTGTGGGAGGTGCTGGTTGCTGAAGGCAACCGTTTGAAGAGCTTCTGATAAAGTCTTGGTCTGTATTTGTTTAGCTTTTGTTTCAACTTTTTCATTTAGCTTTTGCAAATAAATTTGGTTGGATTAGTTCCAGCCTATTGAATATAAAAAAGGGTTGTCCCTGACATTCCAACAGGGCCAGTCGTAGGCTGGAAAGAACAGATCCTCTCCTCCGGCTACTCCAGACTATATTGCACCACAACATTTTCACTTGGGAAGTTGGTTCAAAATAGTTCATTGCTAGATAGCTATCTGGATATAAACATCTGAGGTCAGTAATCATTTGGTAATGGCCTCTAAAATCCCGCATATCTCAGATCAATAGGATCAAAATATCCATGGCTCCATCCAAGTATATTCATGCAATAGTTCCTTTTCCAGGCAGGAGACATCACATAAAAGGGTCCTTCCAATTATTAATCCTCACGTATGAAAAGTCCTTTTCCCCCAAGTACTGTAAGCTAACTTGATACCTATGGACTATATAGGTCTGTAACCAGAGCAGTTAAAGACCTTATGGTTACATCTCTACAATGTGCTATGCCTTCTTATTCTGAACGTTAGCTTGTTCTGTTTTATTTTTCAGTGTCTTAATGTTTTCTTCCAACAATAAACCAATACAGAAGAGAACAAAGCAAAACAATGCAGTTTCCACCTTTGTGAGTCTAAAACCAAAGAAACAAACAAACAAATCTCCTCTGGGAATAAAGTTGGGACATTTATTTTTTTGAAAATTATGCTTCACGGGATGCAAAGAATTTGTTACTTAGTGTGCAGCAGAGTTCAGTGCCACAGACAGTAGTTTTAAAAAATAAAGTGCCTCATTGCACTATATTGCATATTCCTTTTAAAAATATTTTTGAAAGAGAGATTAGTGTCGGCTTTAAAAATGTGCTCTGAAATACCATCTGGAAGTCTTTTGCCAAAGATCATTTTTCCATTTCTTCAAAGTGTGTGTGTGTGTGTATGTTTGTGTCTGTAAATTGCATTTATGTGTCTATGCATATATGTGAAAAAGATGATCAAAATGAAAGTCAGAAACTGACTGGTCTAGCCATTTAAAATGCCATTTAATGATTTTGTATATCTATCAAACAATTGGGGCAGTTTGGCTGCTATTCATTGCCTAGGGTCAGTTTCACAGAACATGCTGAGATGAAGCCCGAAAAACCATATGAGAATTTAATATGTTGTATGACACCATATAATTGCAGTTTTTTTCCATAAAGACTAATTAAACAAGCTATAGCTTAACATGCTCTATGTTGTGCATAGAGATTAAGTGCTTCTGTCCTTATACTGTATATATGTGCATCTTTAAAGTATCTGTGCCTGTGTGTCTGTGTGGGTATTCATGTGTGCGTGAATGTGTAGCTCTTGTTGTTCAGGTATCACCTTTATCTAAAAGGAAGATTCGTACAAATTTAAGAAAACTTCCTAATGGAGGACAGGAGCAAGAGGCAAAAACAGAAGAAAATCCTATGCAATTTTTGTTTCCTCTAATCTAAGATCATTTATAACCTAGGCTATTTTTTAAAAAAAATAGGCTAAGGAGAAAGGTAATAGAAAGTATGCATTACAGGTAAGGAAGAATAGAATAGAATAGAACAGAACAGAACAGAACAGAACAGAACAGAATAGAATACAGTAGAATAGAATAGGGAATGGGATGGAATAAGAATAGAACAGAACAGAACAGAACAGAACAGAATAGAATAGGGAATGGGATGGAATAAGAATAGAATAGAATAGAATAGAATAGAATAGAATAGAATAGAATAGAATAGAATAGAATAGAATAGAATAGAATAGAATAGAATAGAATAGAATAGGGAATGGGATGGAATAAGAATAGAACGGAACAGAGCAGAACAGAACAGAACAGAACAGAACAGAATAATAGAGTTGGAAGGGACCTTGGAGGTCTTCTAGTCCAGCCCCCTGCTCAGGCAGGAAATTCTATACCATTTCAGACAAATGATTGTCCAATGTCTTCTTAAAAATCTCACGCACCCACAACTTCTGAAGGTAAGCCATCCCACTGATTAATTGTTCTAACTGTCAGGAAATTTCTCCTTATTTCTAGGATGGGTTTCTCCTTGATTTGTTTCCATCCATTGCTTCTTGTTCTGCTTTCAGGTGAGGAATGGAATGGAATGGAATAGGATATAAGAGACCTGTGAACATTTAGAAACAAATAAAGCTATAACTAGTAGCCAGCACGGGTTTGTTAAAAACAGATCATGCCAAACCAATCTGATTTCATTATTTGACAAAGTGACTAAATTAGTAGACCAGGGAAATGCTGCAGACATAGTATACTTAGACTTCAGCAAGGCATTCGACAAAGTCGACCACAACCTACTACTTGGTAAACTAGAAAAATGTGGGATAGACAGCATTACCACCAGATGAATTTGTAACTGGCTGGCGAACAATACTCAATGAATGATACTACATCTACATGGAAGAATGTAAGCAGTGGAGTGCCACAGGGCTCTGTCTTAGGCCCAGTACTCTTCAATATCTTCATAAATGACTTAGATGAGGGAATTGAAGGGGAACTCATCAAATCTGTAGATGACAGTAAGCTGGCAGGAATAGCCAACAACCCAGAAGACAAGTTCAGGATACAAAAAGATCTTGACAAACTTGAACAATGGGTCCTATCCAAGAAAATGAAATTTAATGTGGAGAAAAGCAAGGTTTTACACCTAGGCAGGAAAACCCAAAGCTACAAGTACAGATAAGGCAAAACCTGGCTCAAAAACACTAACTGTGAGAGGGACCTTGGAATCCTAGTGAACAAACACATAAACATGAGCCAGCAGTGTGCGGCAGCAGTCAAAAAAGCTAATACAATCCTTGGTTGCATAAACAAAGGCATAGAAGCAAAATCACATGAAGTATTATTTATTATTTATTTATTTATTAATTTAATTTGTATTAGTACCGCTTTATAAATCCTTAGTAAGACCACACCTGAAATAGGACATCCAGTTTTGGTCACCACATTACACACAAAAAAATGTTGAGACTTTGGAAAAAGCACAAAGAAGAACAACTAAGATAATTAAGGGCCTGGAGACAAAAACATATGAAGAATGGTTGCAGGAATTGGGTATGGCCAGTCTAGAGAAAAATAGGACTAGGGGTGATGTGATAGCAGTATTCCAATATCTGAGGGGCTTTTCCAAAGCACCAGAAGGCAAGACAAGAAACAATGGATGGAAGCTACTCAAGGAGAGAAGCAACCTGAAATTAAGGAGAAACTTCCTAACAGTGAGGACAGTTAACCAGTGGAACAGCTTGCTTTCAGAAGTGCTTTACAGCCCTTTATAAATAGTTTACAGAGTGAGCATATTGCCCCCAACAATCTGGGTCCTCATTTTTGTAATTGTAATGGATACCCTAATGTGCAATGAAGTGATTCTGGTCAGCTGTAGGATTCCACCCTTTTCCATGTATGGATTCTCCTCAGGAAAACAAAAATCAGATAAATCACGGATTTATCATTCCCTGAGGAATGGGTGCTAGAGAAAACTCTAAGTTCAATAATGTTTTAAATAGCATGGAGTAATTCTCAAATTCTTAAACGAAATCAACCCAACTGTCCTTTGGAAGAACAGATACTGCAGCTCAAATAATTTGGCCACCTAATGAGAAGAGGAGACCCCTTGGAAAAGACCCTGATGCTGGGAAAGATGGAAGGCAGAAGGAGAAGGGGATGGCAGAGGAGCAGATGGCTAAATAGTGTCCTTGAGTCAATGAACATGAATATGGGAAACTAACCAAGGAGAGAAGCAGCCTAGAACTAAGGAGAAATTTCCTGACAGGACAGTTAATCAGTGGAACAACCTGCCTCCAGAAGCTGTGGATGCTTCAACACTGGAAGTTTTAAAGGAGAGATTGGCAGCCATTTGTCTGAAATGGTATAGGGTTTCCTGCCTGAGCAGGGGTTGGACTAGATGACCTCCAAGGTACCTTCCAACATTATTATTATTGTTGTTATTGTTGTTGTTGTTATTTTGGACAAATGCCGGGAGAGAGTGGAGAACCGGGGGGGCGGGGGGGTAGGGGAGCTATGATCGATGAGGTTGCAAACAGTCGGACATGATTTAGTGACTGAAAAAACAGCAACAACACATTTTCAAATATCTTGGCATCTCTGCTCAGGCCTTGAAAAATGGCATTCTGTGGTTAGAGAAAAAGGAAGGGTGAAAACCTGGAATCTGTTTGCCTCATTTTATTGTGCATTGCTCTTATACAATGGCACAATGATGAAATGATAGTAGGGTATTGTAGCATTTGCTGACTGTGTTCACACAATATGCTTGACCAGGTCAGTAACACATCTAGTGGTTTTATTTGCATATTTTAAAGGTAAAGGTAAAGGTTCCCCCGCACATGCGTGCTAGTCGTTTCCAACTCTAGGGGCCGGGGCTCATCTCCGTTTCAAAGCCGAAGAGCCAGCGCTTGTCCGAGGACGTCTCCGTGGTCATGTGGCCGGCATGACTAGACGCCAAAGGCGCACAGAACACTTTTACCTTCCCACCGTAGTAGTCCCTATTTTTCTACTTGCATTTTTACGTGCTTTCGAACTGCTAGGTTGGCAGAAGCTGGGATGTGTAACAGGCACTCACTCTGCTACGTGACACTCGGGATTCGACCTGCCAAACTGCTGATCTTCTGATCGACGAGCTCAGCGTCCTAACCCACTGAGCCACCGCGTCCCTTTGTATATTTTAGGGATTTCTAAATAATAATTTTATAAAGTTTGTTGAGATATAAAGTAAAAAATAAAATGAAAATAAGGGGACAAAAAAGGGAAGAGAAAGGAGTGTAGGGCAAAGTGGAAAAAATTGACTTCTGACTCTTGTTAGTGTAGTAAAGTAAGATAGCAACACTACAGCCTCAAGGTTTTACTTTTACATAGTAATACTCAGGGCTTTTTTTCTCACAGAACGCTCAGAACGGAGTTCCGGCACCTTTTTTGGATGGAACCTTGTAGGGTAGGCAAGGCGGGTTGTATGACATGTGTGAGTTCCGGCACCTTTTTCTTTTACAAAAAAAGCACTGCTAATACTAATACATACTCTGGAAAAAATTTAGAGAAGAGCAACTAAGATGATCAAAGGCCTGGAGACTAAAACATACAAAGAACAGCTGCGGGAAATGGGTTTGGCTAGTCTAAAGAAAAGAAGAAATAGGGGAGATATGATAGCAGTGTTCCAGTATTTGAAGGGTTGCCACAAAGAAGAGGGGGGTCAACTTATTTTCCAAAGCGTCAGAGGGAAGGACGAGAAACAATGGTTGGAAACTGATCAAAGAGAGAAACAACCTGGAATTAAGGAGAAACTTCCTGACAGTGAGGACAATTAACCAGTGGAACAGCTTGCCTCCAGAAATCGTGGGTGCTCCATCACTGGAGATTTTAAAGAAGTGACAAGACAGTCATTTGTCTGGGATGGTATAGGTTCTCCTGCTTGAGCAGGGGGCTGGACTAGAAGACCTCCAAGGTCCCTTCCAGATTCTATTCTATTGTATTCTATTGTATTCTATTGTATTCTATTGTATTCTATTGTATTCTATTCTATTCTATTCTATTCTATTCTATTCTATTCTATTCTATTCTATTCTATTCTATTCTATTCTATTCCTGTATATTTTCTATTCTATTCTATTCCATTCCATTCCATTCCATTCCATTCCATTCTATTCTATTCTATTATATCCTGTAATTCTATTCTATTCTATTCTATTCTATTCTATTCTATTCTATTCTATTCTATTCTATTCTATTCTATTCTATTCTATTCTATTCTATTCTATTCTATCCTGTAATTCTATTCTATTCTATTCTATTCTATTCTATTCTATTCTATTCTATTCTATTCTATTCTATTCTATTCTATTCTATTCTATTCTATTCTATTCTATTCTAATATATGCTAACCATTTTCTCTACAGTGGCACCTTTTACTCAACTGCTTTGAAACTCATCAAATTTGGTAGTTGTCGCACCTCCTGGAACTAATTAGCAATGAGTACCACGGTACCACTGTAACAACAAACTTAGCAAAACCCAAAGTCAAAATTTTCTTTTCCATCTCAAGCACAAAATCCAGAAGGAGTTTCCAAGTAGGAACAAAGTTGAATGGGTCTTTTTCTTTAATTAAAGCAATCGATTTAGCCATCACTGTTAAAGCTTGGTTAGTTTTAACTATGGCTGTGTTCCTTATTGAAATCTCGAATGATTAGTTTATATGTTTATGATGAAACTCGGGATTCGACCTGCCAAACTGCCGACCTTCTATCGACAAGCTCAGTGTCCTAACCCACTGAGCCACCGTGTCCCTTTAATTCTATCATAAGACAGCAGGAAAAAGGTTTACATTGAACGCCTTAAGATAAGCTTTGTTATACTCAAGATAGCCCACTGGGGAAGATCTGCATCTTGATTTGTTTGGAATCTGTAAAAAACCATGAAGGCTATCAAGTATGAAAATGCTTTTCTCAAGCAGTGGGAGGGAAACAGTTCTCCATTAATATCTTCTTTTTATTATTTTTATTTTATTCAAGACAATGTTAAAATAGAAAATACAGAACTCCAAAAAAATCCAAAAAAACAACAATCAAAATATTAAAAAAGAAAAAAAATCACATATACACTTATTATCCCCCCTGTATTTGAATACTAATTAATACATTACTAAGACATTGATTCCCACCCCTCGCAAAACAGCCCTCCCCCCAAAGATTTTAAGCTAATATGTCTATTTGTAAATTACTGACCTGCCTTCTATATATTATATTAGTGATGTAATAGTTAACAGGAAGAAGTTAGTAATTCTAAAATGAAACAAAAGAAAAGTTGCAAAACTCTCTGCCATCAAACCGTTATTTGTAATCCACTCGTACAAAGTTTGCCACGACATCTTAACTACCCCAAGTAATTCCAAAAGTTTCCATTTATACCTTCTAGCAAGTGGCAAGCCATCCTCTTCCTAAATATGAGGACAGCATCATCATTTGTGGAAGGTCTCCAAATATACATGAATCGTGGCCTGAGAAATGTTTGGGTATCTGTATCATTGATTTAGCATGTATGTCAGGATGAAGCAATCCCCATATCAATGCTGCTAACATCGGGTGTTTTTGATTTGACAACAGATAGAGATGCAAACATTTTCTTCTTATGTTTTACTCTTAAGAATTGGTTAATTGATGCTGGGGGGAGGAATGTGCATGAGAGTTTAGCTAGACATAACAATACTGAACCTAGTGTGAGAACCAAGGTTATTGAAATAAGGGATGATAAAGAATTAGAGGGGAAGCCTGCATTTCAAACTAATTGGGGAATGTGATTTATGACTGTCAATTGGAGGAGGGAATTGTGCTTTGATACTATGTGCTCAGGGGGAGGGGAGCTCAGATTTTGGCTTCGATTATGTTAGTGCCTATGCTATGCTACTCAAATAAAGATTCTTTAAGGTAAACAATGCCTTGAACTTCTTTGAAGAGTTTCATCTGTCGGAACCATGACACCTCATCAAACACATGTAAATGGAGAAGCATACCCCTCTGTGTAAATCAAGCAAGTGGAGAACTGGATCATCCTTTCTTTCTACCCCTCTGTTGTCCCCAAAGAAGTCATCTCTGTTTGCCAAAGAAAATATTGAACAAACTCAGCATAACTGTGACAGGTTGGTTGTGACGGATGGATGGAAGGAAGAAAGGGCCATGTACAGGTAGTCCTCGACTTAACAACACTTTGTTTAGTGACCATTCAAAGTTACAATGGCACCGGGGAAAAAGTGACTTAGGACCTTTTTTTACACTTGCGACCCTTGCACCATCCCCATGGATGGTCACATGATCAAAATCCAGACCCTTGGCAACTGACTGATATTTATGATGGTTGTAGTATCCAGGGGTCATGTGATCACCTTTTGCGACCTTCTGACAAAGAAAGTCAAGGGGAGAAGCCAGATTCACTTAACAACCATGTCACTGGCTTAACAACTGCAGCAATCTGCTTCACAACTGTAGCAGGAAAGACCATAACATGGAGCAGAATTCACTTTAGAAATGTCTCCCTCAGCAAAAGAAATTTGGGACTCAGTTGTGGTTGTAAGTCAAGGACGACCTGTATAAATCTATTTCCGATTCTTGGTTTCCGATACACAAGACAGATAATCTCCATAAAGCAGAGCAAATAAAGGCTTAATATCTTGCCCCAGTATAGCCATTAATTAAACTAAGGCCCAATTAGCACCTAGCTCTTCTCAGCAGACTGATAAAACCATCTTCCTCTTGTTCATCTCCGTCACTTTTTCCTCCTTCCAAATAGGGCCAACCTCGTGCTCCATTTCAGGGGCGGGGGGGGAGGAATATAATCTTTAACCAATGGTGGGATTCAAATACCTGAACAACTGGTTCTCTTATTGGTTGCAGGTCTGGGCCTCCGAGGCCTAGAACAGACTTCCGGCATCCACACACTTCCGGCAGGCTGTTCTAGGCCTGGAAGGCCTCCTCTAGGCCTCCGAGGCCTAGAATGGACTTCCAAAAGTAGCATCCATGCATTTCTGGTGGGCTGTTCTAGGCCTGGGAGGCCTCCTATAGACCTCCCAGGCCTAGACTGGACTTCCGGAAGCAGGGTGCATTAAGCCGGTTCTCCGAACTCAGCAAAATTTAGCCACCGGTTCTGCCAAACCGGCTGAATCCCACCACTGTCTACGACACATCCAAACATGCCCCCCCCAAATGTCCACAAACCAGGTAGAGACAGCCTTCTTCCTTCTAGGCAGCAATTTCCACAGATGAAGAGGTCACCACTGTTCAACGCAGTGCTGCCACGTTAATTTAGTATGACAAGATAAGGCAATAATCTGGGCTTGAAGAGGCTGTAAAATGTTAGCAAGGGAGCTGCTCAAGTCAATTGGCACTGTATATCACTTTGTACAATGGCTATGACAAAGCCTCCAAAATTCACCGCTGAGCTCTCCATCTAACCATCCCTGCCAATCAGACTGAGATGGACTGACATCCTCCTAAGCCAGGCAAACTTAGTGTCTTTCACACGCCTGCAGAACCACCATGTCCCCTTCCCCACCCCTTCAGAGGAGATGTTTCATGACTTTCATAATCCATTGATCCTGCTTCTCTATCGGATTGTATTTTTTTTCCCCCCAATCTGTCATGTTAAGCTGTCGGAAGGGGCGATTATACCCATGTTTCATGTTTTGAAATGTGCGTTTCCTGCTTGACAATAGTTTTTTTCGAAAGCTTTTCTTTCAAGGGTTCTGCTATAAGATTATCCCTAAGAAAGCTGATGCAAATATTATTACTGGCGTAAACCTGGTAATAAAAAGCATAACGTGTTTTTAGGTAAAGACATTTGAGATATGCAGGGTTATAAATGTTAAAGAGTATAAGGCTGGATAGAATATGGAGTTTCTTTTTTTAAACTGTCGGCTTGGCGGTTTATTCAGCATGAAATCCGGGCGGGGGGAAGGGGGAGAGGAAAATGGAGCAAGGAGAGACACTTTCTCTCTGCATAAAATAATAAAACTAGTGCGAGAATCACCAAAGAAATCTGGCGAGTTCACCAGAAAGGTAAGAAAAAATATTGATGTTTTCAGCAATACAACAACACATCCTTATTTCTACACTGCCAAGCTTGGTATCTTTACTCGAGAGTAAATCTCAGAGAGTTCAATGGTCCTCTTAGAAGACTTGCACGGGATGGGAACCATGACATTTATTATACATGCTAGCATTTCAAATCTAGCGTTTGAAGGCAGAATCACTATTTAAAGTATTAGGTTCCACAGGAAATGTCAGCTGTGTGGTGAGATCCTTACCCTTCCATAACGCAGAAGGATTTAGTAGCTGTCGTTGCACAGTGAGCAAAGCTTTATTTGAATTTGATTTGTGTTCCCCTTCAGACAAGCACCCAGCTTAATGTGTATTGTGTGAATCCAGCTCATTTGGCTTGTTATATAGTTCAGTGCCTTCTGCGAACCGAGAAAACACTCCAATGTTTTGTACGGTAATAAAATTACGTGTTGCACCATTTTGCAAAAGAGTTCTCTTTCCCTATTTTCAACCTGCTTGATTTAGGGGTAGTTCCAGCAGCAGAACCTTTATTTTTATGCACCTGTTTTCTCTGCATGCTAAATTTTAGCTCCAAGTTGTTTTAAACACGACTCTTGTAGCAGGTTTTGATATTAACTGAACTCGTGTACTTGACATACATACAATTCTCTAGGCTGCTATTTCTACTCAGAGTTAAGGAAATCCCACTGTTGTGTAGTGAGTTCTTTGGAGGCAGTAAGCGAGATGAGAGGTTGCAAACAGGAACATTGCTTTATTGAGGCAAACAGGAACAGAACTGAACCAGAGGCTTCTGCGCAGCTATTTATACGGTTGGCCACTAGGCGGCGGCCAATAGCTTTAAAGGAACCAATTCCCACCCCAAATCCTCCAATGATCTTCTTGGAGACAGCTTGTCTGGCAAGTCAGTGACTGTTACACAGACACACCAATTGAGCAACCTTAAGCAGCATTCAAAAGACACGTGAAAACAGTTCAAGTAAATCCCAATACATTACACCCACCATCAATCATACTGGCAACTTTGCTGCCCCCTGGCAGGAAAACCTTTGACCAGTGGTGGGATTTAGCCGGTTCGCACCGGTTCAGTAGAACCGGTAGCTAAATTTTGTAGAGTTTGGAGAATCTGCTGAAAGAACGCTGTTTCCAGAAGTGTGTTCTAGGCCTGGGAGTCCTGGAGGAGGCCTCCCAGGCCTAGAACAGCCTGCTGGAAGTGCATGGATGCCACTTCCGGAAGTTCATTCTAGGCCTCAGAGGCCTGGAGGAGGCCTCCCAGCCCTAGAACGGCCTGCCAGAAGTGTGTGGATGCTACTTCTGGAAATCCGTTCTAGGCCTTGGAGGCCCAGGCCAGCATCCACATAGAAAACCGATTGTTCAGGTATTTGAATCCCACCACTGCCTTTGGCCTTCTTCTTTTCCACCAACTTCTGCTCCACAAAGAACTTTCTGAGGTGAGAATAGTCCTACAGTGCCTCTTTTAGCTTGCTTTTTGGGGGGCAACCTTCCTATTTGCTCACAAACAAATCCAACTCTGGTTTACCAACCAATCTTAGGGTTTCAACAGAGAAAGAATTTGTAGCTGAGAGTTGAACTGTGGGAACCTTGGTCCTATCCATAGCTCAGGGGTCCTTGAACTGTGGGCTCCCTCATGCGCTTTGGGCTTGGTTGTTTTCTTGCAGACCACTCATTACCCAACTAGGTAACATTATAAGTATTAGAAGAGAATGGAGCTTGATCTCTGTTTATATACAATTGGCTTACCCTGTCAGTAAGCATGTTCTTGGTGCTTCTAGCACTGAGGATATTACCTAGTTGGGTAATGAAACCTCTGCAAGAAAACAGCCAAGCTCAGAGAGCACGAAGGAGCCCAATATATTAGAATTTACAACAACGTACTTCAACAATTGGATACTATCTAAACCAGGGGTCTTCAAACTTGGCAACTTTAAGACTTGTGGACTTCAACTCCCAGAATTGATTTAAACCATTTCAACAATTTTAGTTACCAGCCATTTTCTCCATTTCCAACCATCTCTTCTCCAACTACCACCCTCTTCGAATCTACCTCTAATGCCACTGGGGTCTCTGATTCACATAGCAGCCCACTCAGAATCCGTTGTCCTGAGAGTGTTCCTAAAGCAGCACTTCCTCACAGCTCCTTATCAGCAAGACAAGTACAAACTCATTTTCCTAGTGTCTTTTTGGATGCATGGATATGTGAAAAGTCAGCAATATGTTATGGTGGAGAGCAGGCCCATCACTTATGACATAGGTCTCCAAACGTGGCAACTTTAAGACTTCTGGGCTTCAACTCCCAGAATTCCTCAGCCAGCCATGCTGGCTGGGGAATACTGGGAGCTAAAGTTCACAAATCTTAAAGATGCCAAGTTTGGAGGCCCCCTGATCTATGAGAATACTTTGACAGGCTAGCAGTCCAAAAGAGATAAGCTGAACCACCTCTTATAGATGTGAGTTCAATCATCTATGACCAAAGAGCAAAGCTTTTCTTGAGATTGGCCAACCACCGTCAGCTGACACTTCCTCCAATGTGAACTGATTCAGATTTCTATTGTGCTTACACTGGCTTGTTTACCTGACTTGCAGTAGCAACTCCTGGGAATCAGGCAGGAAAATAACCTTTTTCAAAATCGAAATTCAGGGTGATTTTTGCTTCCTTGGCCGTGCCCTATTCTGCAGAGCTTAACAAAAATAAATTAACATGAAGTAAAAGTCTTAAAGGGACGCGGTGGCTCAGTGGGTTAGGACACTGAGCTTGTCGATCAGAAGGTCGGCAGTTTGGCGGGTCGAATCCCGAGTGCCGCGTAACAGAGTGAGCGCCTGTTACTCGTCCCAGCTTCTGCCAACCTAGCAGTTCGAAAGCACGTAAAAATGCAAGTAGAAAAATAGGGACCACTACGGTGGGAAGGTAACAGCGTTCCGTGCGCCTTTGGCGTCTAGTCACGCCGGCCACATGACCACGGAGACGTCCTCGGACAAGCGCTGGCTCTTCGACTTTGAAACGGAGATGAGCACCGGCCCCTAGAGTCGGAAACGACTAGCACGCATGTGCGGGGAAACCTTTACCTTTACCTAAAAGTCTTAAGATGCCCCTGGTTTGAAAAGGTTGATTACACCAGCTCTAGTGAGAATAGACTTTCAAGGCTAACTTAGATATCTTCTCATTTTCCTCCCCCAATCCAAATTGGCTTTTGCCCCCTCCTCAGCCCATAGCTGATGTTAAACTGCACTAAGCAACATGCCAAAAATGAAGTACCGAAGTAACATGCTGGGCCAAAGACAGGATGCAGATATTCACACAGACAGCTTTCATGTTTGGATTAAACACTGATCTAGGCATAAGCTGGAATTAAAGCAAGGATACTTCCTGCATGATTTAAGCATGACAGCTTCATTCTGAGTGCACCCATTATACTCAGATATGCACATGCACACACACATAATATGCAGAATATATACTCTGTGTGTTGCGTCATAATAAATGATACAAGAATTGTTGTTTCCTTCCCTGTAGAAGCTTTTCCATATAGGCTTTATAAGATGGAATAAACTCAACGGGGGAACACAATTCTATCTCATCCTATGAATTGTGTGGAGTGTTGCTGTCTCTGTGTGCGGATGTTTAATATAAATGTCATAATCAAGTACCAGACCTTGTTGTTTCCTTCCATTTAAGTGTTTCTACCATTTCCAGGTAGACTTTGGAAGATGAAATAAACTCTAAGAAGAAAAGCCAATTCTGTCCTATCTTATGAATTGTGTGGAAGGTATGTGTGTGCTTAATACGTCATAATTAAATAATACAAGAACTTGTATTATGTGTTTGCTTCCAGGTAGTTATCTACTTCCACGTAGAAGCATTTCCATGTAGACTTTATAAGATGGAATGAACTCAAGAAGGAAAGCCAATTCTGTCTCAACCTATGACCTGTGTGGTGTTTGTGTGTTTAATATACATGTCATAATCAAATAATACAAGAAACTGTTGTTTGCTTCCACATAAATGTTTCTAGGATTTCTTTGTAGACTTTGTAAGTTGGAATAAATTTAAGGAGGGAAGCCAATTCTATCTAATCCTATGAATTGTGTGGAGCGTGTGTTTGTGTGTGTGAGTACATGTGTACCTCAGTATAATGGATGACCGAAGGCCTGGGGAATCTTCCCTATTGTGACACCAGCTCTAAATCTCTCTTGCTTCCTAGACATGCATCAATCTCATTTACTGTCATCAGGACCAGAATATAACATCTCTCAAAATGAATTCATCTGAGAGGAAAAACCACCTTAAAATGAACAAATGGGATTGAAGAAGAGGTGTGGTTTTAATTGCTTATTTCTTTCAATTTGTCTACACTGTGCCATTTCATTCTTTCAAAACAACAACAACAACAACAAAACAATAGAAGGAAAGGTATTAAGTCACTGTAAGTTTCCCACTTCTGCTGGGGAAAGTAACTGACCCTGAGGCAAACAAAATTGAAGGGCCAATTCAAGCAATATTCTTCATGACGCTCAATTGGGAGTGATAAAGTGATCCAGGAAAAAGTATTTTGGAAAACTAGAATAGAATTATTTGATTGCCCACATTTCCCTACGTTCCTGCTTTGACTAACAAAGTTGAATATTCAAGGGGTGTAGTTTAATGTTATCACCACTGTTCCTACCTGTCATTTACCCCAATCCTCAAATCAGAATAGATAAGAGAAGGAGAAGGAGAAGGAGAAGGAGAAGGAGAGAGAGAGAGAGAGAGAGAGAGAGAGAGAGAGAGAGAGAGAGAGAGAGAGAGAGAGAGAGAGAGAGAGAGAGAGAGAGAGAGAGAGATCTGGCTTCAGTCACTAGCACTGATTGGGGTTACCTAGTTTGGGTACTGAAACATCTGCAAGAAAACTACCCAGCTCAGAGAACACCAAGGAAATGATTTTACCCCGCAGAAGAGGCTGCCACAGAGGAGGACCTGTGGGAAGTCAGCTCCCCAGAGAAGGAAATATTAAAAGGGTAGAAAAATATATTTCCTAAAAAGATTTTGAAGAAACAGAAAAGCATGCCCGGTTTGCTTAATAGCCCCAGCTCTCCCTCCCTCATGCTCTGTACAAATGCAGATGTAGGGGGCTAGAAGCTTAGGAAGACAAAGACACCTAAAATTGACATACCCCACTAAGACATAATAGGATGGATTGACCCACAACCATTGAGAATACCAGAAAGGCACACCTAGACTCAGGACAGAATACGTGACACAGGAAATAGCCTCAAACAGGAAGCAACTCCAAACAAAAGAGTCCAGTGGGTATAAAAACCCACTACCCACAAGTGCTCAGTCCTTTTTCTGCTGGATCCATCTTTCTGTCTGGCTTTCCTCTGCAATAAACTGTAACCTTCTTCCTAAGCAGTCGCCATGTTGTTTATTCCCGGCTTGGATGGAACCATGATGAAGACTTTTCTTCCTACAGACCTTTTTCGTGGTCCCACCAGATGTGCATCCCTAACCAATGGGACCCCCATAACATAACCTGCTTTCCCCAAGGTGATGATAGAGCTTGCTCAGGCTGAGAAGTCTGGGCAGACAGAGAGTTTTCAGTGGGGTGGGAAGATGGGTGCCTGCAGGTAGAGCAAATAAGTCAAGAGACGTGATGGAGGTTATGATACCATCACGCAAATGGCATCCTGGTGTGCCAGACGCCATTGTGGCTTCTGCCAGATACCAGTGGATGGGTAGATGTACAGAATAAAATATTCATTCATTCATTCATTCATTCATTCATTCATTCATTTATTTATTTATTTATTTATTTATTTATTTATTTATTTATTTATTTATTTATTATTGGGACTTATATGCCGCCCTATCTCCCAAAGGACTCAGGGCGGCTAACAACAGTAACATATAATAAATACAGAAGTTAAGATAAAAATTAAAATTAAAGGCCTCTGTACAATAAATTAAAATTAAAATTAAAATAAATTAAAAGTTAGAGTTAAAAATTAAAAACATAATTAAAAACATTAAAAACATTATCCAGCAGTAGCTTCCTCTTTTGATCTCCAGTGGAGATGCCAGCTCAATAATACTACAAGAAGTGTTGAAAGACATCCTTGAGTTTTACAGAGAAACAAGTGGAAAAACAGAAGCCTCTTTCGGGGAGGAAGGCAAGAAACCGCAAGGCACAGCATTATTATAAGCCAACTGAACAACAACAACAACAACAATAATAATAATAATAATAATAATAATAATAATAATAATAATAATAATAATAATAATAATAATAAAAACTAATCTAGAGAAGAGGGTTTGCCTTAATGCATCCCACGTACCGATTTCACTACAGACTCTTTTGTTTACTTGAATCATAGATCAGGTTGTTATGGAAAGAGAAGAGGTAGGGGGGAAAGCTTTTTTTTTTCATCCTTCTTGAGCAGAACACACCTTCCTCATATTTCAAAAGAGGCAATTAATTATTAACAGAATGGCAATGCTGAATAATCAAAGGGATATCATGTCGCAAGAGGAACAGGGACAATTATCAGGTGCAAAACTGTCTTAGCAGGTCCTTGTTTTCAAATCCTTGTCCTGCATTTACCGCCCCTTTCGCCCACATCCTATTTGTAGCTGGAAAAAAACCAGATAATCTGCTATCCAAAGTCCTATTCCATTCAGGACTGGCCTGAGTTTGTGTCTATGTGTGTTTTTGCAAAGCCCAAAGAAGAGATAATGTTGAAGCAAAAGGACTTCCTCCCTAGATAAGGACAGCATTGTTTGAAGATCTATGGCCCAAGTCATTCCCAGCTAATTTGGACTCAAAAGCTAGTCAATTGCTTTATCTTGTGATGTTCGTTTCACGGAGTTCAGGGACATTGTTGGCCTTCTTTAACAGGAGAAATGCTTGTTTATTCACATGTGTGCCGCCTGTTTATTGGCAAGCAAGAAGACAACCCTGAACTGCTTTGCAGCTTGAATGGAAAAGGGAGGTAGGGGGGAAAAAAGAAAAGAAAGGGAACAGTTTCTGAAAACTCTTAATTAACTGCCTAAAACATACTGTCACCGATGCTGGTTTTCCTTTCTTTTGCTCAAGGCTTTACTGTGGTCAATTGGGTATCAAAATGACTGCAAATGATGTGACAGTGATGAGCCCATCTTCAGGCTTATCTCGGTACAGAAATATCCTTTAACAAAGAATGGAATTTTGTCATCTCACATGGAAGCAATTCTCACCAGGCAAACCCACAATTCCAACTGCTATTTCAAAAGAAAAGACCACTTAAGAAGTGGCTACCTGCAAAGGCCCGGCCTACTACATCACTGTGGAACATCAGGTAGTCCTTGATTTATGACTGTAATTGAGCCCAGAATTAGGGTCATAAAGTCATTCAGATCAGGTCATTCAGAAGATGCCTAATATTAGGGAGTTTTTTGTGGCCAAGCAAACAAGCAAATGCCGCAGTTGTGAAGTGAACCCTCGTCCTCAATGGACTTTTTTTTGGGCGAGAAAAAGGAAGTAAATGCTAGTTTTTGGCAAGAAACATCATAAATTGTAATCGCATGAACATGGGTTTCTGCAAAGGGCGGTAAATGCAGGCTGGTTGCTAGCTACCCAAAATGCGATCATCTGAATGTGGGAAGGTATCTGTTGTAGCTTTAAACTGGGTCCTAAGTAGCTCTGGGATGTCTGTACTTTGCAATCTATTGCATGCACTCGTGTATTGAGTTCAAACATCCGCAATAGGAAACCTTGCAGACATTATCTTCATCAATGACTTAGATGAGGGAATTGAAGGGGAACTCATCAAATTTGCAGATGACCCTAAACTGACAGGAGTAGCCAACCCCCCAGAAGACAAAACTCAGGATCCAAAAAGATCTTGACAAACTTGAACAATGGGCCCTATCGAACAAAATGAGTTTCAATGTGGAGAAAAGCAAAGTCTTACACTTGGGTAGGAAAAACCAAAGGCACAAATACAGATTGGGCAAGACCTGGCTTAAAAACAGTGACTGTGAGAGGGACCTTGGAGTCCTAGTGGAGGATCGCTTGACTATGAACCAGCAGTGTGTAGCAGCAGCCAAAAAAGCTAATACAATCCTGGGCTGTATAAACAGAGGCATAGAATCAAGATCACACGAAGCATTAGTACCACTTTATAAAACCCTAGTAAGACCACACCTGGAATACTGCAGCTAATTTTGGTCACTGTATCACAAAAAAGATGTTGAGAGTTTTGAAAAAAAAAATCAGAGAAGAGCAACTAAGATGATCAGAGGCCTGAAGACTAAAACATACGAAGAACGGCTATGGGACGTGAGTTTGGCTAGTCTAAAGAAAAGAAAAAATAGGGGAGACATCATAGCAGTCTTCCAGGATCGGAGGGGCTGCCACAAGACAGAGGGGGCCAGGTTGTTCACCAAAGCACCTGAGGGAAGGACGAGAAACAATGGTTGGAAACTGATCAAAGAGAGAAGCAACCTGGAATTAAGAAGAAACTTCCTGACAGTGAAGACAATTAACCAGTGGAACATCTTGCCTTCAGAAATCATGGGTGCTCCATCACTGGAAATTTTTAAGAAGAGACTAGACAATCACCTATCTGAGATGGTATAGGTCCTCCTGCTTGAGCAGGGAGCTGGACTAGATGACCTCCAAGATCCCTTCTAGCTTTATTCTATTCTAAGGCTGCATGAGGAAGGGGCCCCATATAAAACAGGAAAGCAGGAGGCAGCAAACTCTTCACTGAATTTGAGAAAGGAAAACAGGAATAGATCTGGCTACTTTTTGGATGGATCACTATCAGGAAATCTCCGGGGACAAGCTAGATTGGGAAATTGAAAAAAAGAAGAAGAATCCAGAAGAAGCCAATGGCAAACTAGTTCCCTTCTGGCTACCGGTACCAGTAGTCCTCGATTTAACGATCACAGTTGAGCCTCAAATGTCCATTGCTCAGCAAGACAGTTGTTAAGTGAGTTTTGCCCCCGTTTTACAACTTTACTTGCCACGGTTGTTAAGTGAATCACTGCGGTTGTTAAGCGAGTAACATAGCTGTTAAGGGAATCAGGCTTCTGCATTGGTTTTGCTAGTCAGAACGTCGCAAAAGGTCATCGCATGAGCCTGGGACGCTGTAACCATCGTAAATATATTTGCCAGTTGCAAAGCGTCCAAATTTTGATCATGTGACCGTGGGGATGGGGCAAGGGTTGCGTGAGAAACAGTCATTTTTTTCAATACTGTTGTAACTTTGAACAGTCACTAAACAAATAGCTGTAAGTTGAGGACTACCTATAATTGAAGTTGACTTGAGAGAGAGAGACAGAGATGTTATTTAGCGCAGATGGAAGGCAGCACGCCTTAATTTCAGCCAACATTTGGCTAAATACTTGACTGTCTACAATAGCAGACGTCATTAGGCGAACCTTTGCCCAGGTTCGCCTGGTGCGCCAGTTGCAACCCTACCTGGACCGAGATGCCCTACGCACAGTCACTCATGCGCTCGTGACCTCCCGTCTAGACTACTGCAACGCTCTCTACATGGGGCTGCCCTTGAGGACCACCCGGAGGCTTCAGCTGGTGCAGAATGCAGCCGCGTGAGTCGTGATGGGGGTCTCCCGATACTCCCATGTAACACCTCTACTCCGTGAGCTGCATTGGCTTCCGGTTGCCCTTCGGGTGAGATTCAAGGTGCTGGTGATGACCTATAAAGCCCTAAATGGTGAGGGTCCGGGATATTTGAGGGAACACCTGCTGCCAGCATCAAGCTCCCTTCGTCCAGTGTGCTCCCACAGGGAGGGTCTTCTCAGGGTGCCGCCGGTTAAAGATTGCCAGCGGGTAACACCCAGGGATAGGGCCTTCTCAGTGGGTGCGCCTGCCCTCTGGAACCAGCTGCCTGCAGAGCTTAGGACTGCCCCCAACCTCCGTTCATTCCGCCGGGACCTGAAGACCTGGCTCTTCGAGCTCTCTGGCCCAGGCTGAGAATTTTTTAATTTTGATTTTAATTGGGTTTTTTATTGTTCTCAGGGTTTTATTTAATCTTTTTAATTTGTTTTAACGTTTGTATTGACTCTCTTTTAAATGCCCTGTAAACCGCCCTGAGTCCTTCGGGAAAGGGCGGTATATAAATCTAACTAACTAACTAAATAAATAAATAAATTAAGTGATCCCAGCTACAAGGCAGGTTATACCCCAAATTTTGTGCAGATAAAATAGAATAATAGAGTTGGGGGGCGGTCTTCTAGCTTGAGCAGGAGACCCTATACCAGTGATGGCGAACCTTTTAGAGACCGAGTGCCCAAACTGCAACCCAAAACTCACTTATGTATCATCAGGTGCCGGGTGGGCATGGCCAATTGGGTGGCCGTGGCCTATTGGATGGGTGTGGCTGCAGTGGTAATGGCAGACTGGGTGGGATTTAAAAGTTCAAACAATCAATTCCAACTTTGCAAGATCATTTCCCCCCCCCCCGCGAGAAGTTGAAATTGATTGATTGATTGAACCTTTTTTTTTTTTTGCACACGGTGGCGGAGGCCTAAAGCGAAAAGGTTTTATAAAACCCAGCTGAAGGCCTAGGACTGGGGCGACGGCGCACGTGCCCACAGAGAGGGCTCTGCGTGCCACCTGTGGCACACGTGGCATGGGTTCGCCCCCACGGCCCTATACCATTTCAGACAAATGGCTGTCCACTTCTTTTTGAAAGCCTCCAGTGATGGCAAGCTTCTGAAGGCAAGCTATTCCATTGGTTGATTCCTCTCAGCGTTAGGAAATTTCCCCTTACTTCTAGGTTGCTTCTCTGCTTGGTTAATTTCCATCCCTCGGAGACTAACGAAACACTGGGATGGGGCTGATTTTGTCTCCAAGATTCACATGAGATGGGTAACTGTGTTCCATTCAATGTTAAGACTCGCTTACTTTGACTGGTGAGGAAACAACGACAAGCAATCTTCCACAACGGTAGCCGACATGAAGGTCTACAATACATTTCCACCTCATTGGTTTGTACACAGTTTTTTTCAGCTGCCCAAATAAACCGGCAGACGCAGAGCCTCAAATACAAATATTTTCTGGTATGAAGTCATTCAATTGTCCGAGTCATTCAATTGTCCTCGCTAGGTGTGTGCCTCCAGGGTTGGAAACAATAGAAGATATACAGTTCCCAGCACATACATAAAACAAGGTGTTTGCTTTTCAGGTGATTATTTTCTGCTTAACTGACTCCCAATGAGTCCCTTCAAAGATGGCAGGGCTTCACACACAGCTGTTCCTCCACAACACACTGCCAGCCAGCCCCACCCTTGTGCACAGAGGCCTTGGCTTGGGCTCTGAACTTTCCAATCACCCATACAGAGGCTTTGCCTGGGCCTGTTGTGACTGCCATTGAACGCATTGATTTAAATCCCTCATTGTTCCACTTTTTTCTGTTTCCACAGTAGACCCACTTCAAAGACCAGCATCAAGCCTGTTTCATCATACATTCCAGCCATTAAACAACATCAACCTGATATTAGATTGGTGTCTTAGAAATACGCTGTCAAGGTTTGCTCCCAGGGCCAGAAATGACTAGAAGATGTTTGTGCAATTCTTGTTCTGAAGTATGTATTATATAATGAAAAAGACTAAAAGGCAATGCGGGTAGCAGCCTAAAGGCAATGCTTTTTTCAAAAGGCAACTGGACTTTCTTTGTTTGTCCTTGAAGATGTTTCGCTTCTCATCCAAGAAGCTTCTTCAGTTCTAAACAAACAAGGCGAAACAAAGAAAGTCCAGCTGTCTCTTAAAAAAGCACCTTTGGGACAACCATGATCTGGATGACTGAGAATTTACAACACAGTGCTAGGCTGCATTAACCAAGAGATAGAATCAAGATCACATGAAGTGTTAATAATACTTTGCAATGCCTTGGTAAGGCCACACTTGGAATACTGCATCCAGTTTTGGTCACCACAATGTAAAAAAGATGTTGAGACTCTAGAAAGAGTACAGAGAAGAGCAACAAAGATGATCAGGGGACTGCAGGCTAAAACATATAGGGAACGGTTGCTGGAATTGGGTATGTCTAGTTTAATGAAGAGAAGGACGAGGGGTGACATGATAGCAGCCTTCCAATATCTCAGGGACTGCCCCAAAGAAGAGGGAGTCAAGCTATTCTCCAAAGCACCTGGAGGCAGGACAAGAAGCAACGGATGGAAACTAACCAAGGAGAGAAGCAACCTAGAACTAAGGAGGAATTTTCTGACAGTTAGAACAATTAACCAGTGGAACAACCTGCCTCCAGAAGCTCTGAATGCTCCAACACTGGAAGTTTTTAAGAAGAGACTGGACAGCCACTTGTTTGAAATGGTATAGGGTTTCCTGCCTGAGCAGGGGATTGGACTAGATGACCTCCAAGGACCCTTCCAACTTTATTTTATCCATCAAATTCTTGCCTTTAGGTAAGCAAAATTATTCAGAGTACAGAATGGGAAAGCAATGTTAAAGCAAAAGATAATGACAATACCCACATTAAATATATTACGCCACACCACAAGTCTTACTTTAAAGACAGTCCCTGACTTAAGACCACATATGGGACTAGAATTTCCATTGCTATGCAAGGCAGTTGTTAAGCGAGTCACACCCAATTTTAGAACCTTTTTTTGCCATAGTTGTTAAACAAATTGCTGCGGTTGCTAAGTGAATCACATGATCATTAAGCCCCCCTGCCCCCAGTTGGCATTGCTTGTCAAAGATAGAATGGAAGGTTTCCAAATGTTAATCATCTGATCTCAGGATGCTGCAACGAACATAAATACATGCTGGTTGCCAAGCGCACAAATTTTGGTCAAGTAACTGTGGCAATGCTGTGACAGTTTTAAGTGTGAGGACCAGTCACAAATCTTTTTTTTTCTTCAGTGACACTGAAACTCTGAATGGTCATTAAAGAAATGATTGTAAGTTGAGGACTACCTGTATACAGTACCTTTGCAAATGATCTTTGCTTTTACCACATCCACATAACTTTGGTCCTTGTTCTCTTTTTGAGGATTCCATCAATTCTATCCAACCATTATTTTCTCCATCTTCCCCTTTCCCTTGACCAACTTATTTCTCCATGGATTTCTTTGTGGTTTGTCCCTCATTTATTCTCTCCCTGTCTCCACGTGTCCTCAATATATTCCTTTATACTGGTCTCTCATTCTGATATTAAATCCCACCCTTATGCAGGGTCCATTCATTGCTGACAGATTTTACTATTCTTCCCATATGTTTTCCTTTCCTCATACAGTATACTACTCTCATTGCCTTTGATAAGCAAAATTCAGCTCCACATCTCTGATTAACAATCTGTAACTCAATTCTGTTCATGTGATCTTATGCTTTCTCCAAATTAATTTAATTTAGCCAATTTAATATAGCAGCTTACAAAGGCATTAAAAAAAATAAAACAATTAAAAGTCACCGAATGTATAATGCATTTTCTTTCTCACACTTGTACAATTCTCAATGATCTGCTGAAAAACAAAACCCCGGGTTGCATACTCTTATTTGGCAGAAAACCATGATTCACTCCCCAAATTTTGCTTATTGTCATTTCTTGTACCTTTTAGCCAAAGCTTTGCCAATGTCTTCCAAGACCCAGTTCCCAATCAAAATCCCCCTGTAACTTTAACGTTCATTCTTGCTACTAGTTCAGGAATGAAAAAGATTAGGGTTACATGAGCCCACTTCATTAGATCTGGCAGTAAACCAGTACAGGCAGTCCTTGACTTCTGACCACAGTTGAGCCCAAAACCTATGTTGCTAAAGTGAGACAGTTGTTAACTGAGTTTTGCCCCATTTTATGACCTTTCTTGCCACACTTTTTAAGTGAATGACTGCAGTTGTTAAGTTAGGAACACAGTTGTTAACTGAATCTGGCTTCCCCATTGATCACCAGAAGGTGATCACAGGACCCACCATAACGGCACACATCAACAATGAAATTTAGTTGCCCGCTCTCAAAGTAAAACTCATACATGACACACACCTAAAACATACTATAAACAACATGTGCATATGTATGGGTGTGGGTCTATACATATGTCGTTTATAGTATGTCTTAGGTGTGTGCCATGTATGTGTTTCACTTTGAGAGCGGGCAACTAAATTTCATTTTTGATGTGTGTCATTGTGCCCACAGTAAAAAAAAATGACAATAAAGATTATCTTATAAAGATGACCTTATCTTAAATGTCAGCCAGTTGCCAAGTGTCCAAATTTTGATCATGTGACTGTGAGGATGCTGCAACAGTTGTAAGTATGAAAAGTGGTCATAAATCACTTTTGTTCGTGCTGTTGTGACTTTGCATGGTCCCTAAACAAAAGTCGAGGATTGCCTGTATCTGGGTACCATAAGCTACAGAAGTACATTTGATAGGTTCCAGGAGATGTGCCTTCACTGTTGTGGCAATCACTTTATAAAACATTCTCCTCCCAAAATTAGATCAACTGCAGCCCTTATGACATTCCCAAAGTCCCTCCGGACTTGATTATGTTATTCGATCTGGGGCTCCCAGGGAACTGGATCCATGGTTTAAATGGTTCCATTGCTGAAGGGGTAATGTCCTCTTATCCACTCTTTCTTAAGGGTTTGTATAGGTGTTTTTATAATACTGGTGTTAAGAGCAGGAAATCAGGAGTCCAGGCAGTTCAAATGAATATATAGCTTTACTACAAGGTCAAGCTCTCTACAAGAATCTGAACTACTAAAGGCCAAAGCAAATTGGCGGTAGATAAGAGCCAATGGAATTCAAGGTGGGCAGGACTTGGATCTCTTGTGAGCACGAAGGGACTCCAAACTAATGGCGCATTTGACTCTTCCCACAGGTTCAGCTTGGTCATCTCCTACAACTGGTCTTTTAATGTGGATTGTTTCTATATATTTTTTATGTTTGTGTTGTTTTGTTGGCTTGTTAAACACTGCCCTGAGTTGCTTTTTTGTAGGGCACGCGGCTGTACAGATTTGATTAATAAATAAAGAAATAAACTACACCGCCTATTTTTCATCCCTTTGCCCTGTGTAAATATGAAGAAACCTCTGCTTGAAGTAAGTGAAAGGATAAGCAACAAAATATCTATGAATGGCTGTTTCGGGGATCGGTACTGTACAATGGGAAAGACCCTGCTTAAGAGACATAGGGGTGTTTTGCATTCAAAAGGCACTTCGTTGGACCTCAAGTCATTAAAATTAAGTTTCTCAAATGGTAAGCTTGGAAAAATCCGTCAACTCCAATTGAGGGTAGTTTCTAGATCACATGAAGTGATAGTACTGCTTTATACTGCACTGATAAGACCACACCTGGAGTACTGCATCCAGTATTCGTCACTACAAGGAAGACGTTGACACCTTAGAAAGAGTCCAGAGAAGAGCAATAAAGATGATAGGAGGTCTGGAGGCTAAACTGTAGGATGAACAACTGAGGAAGTGAGGTATGCTTAGCCTAACAAAGAGGAAAAAAATTAGGGCGGACGTAATAAGTGTCTTCCAGTACTCGAGGGACAGTCACAGTTGAGTCAACCTTTAGGGAGTCAACCTATTCTCTAAAGCACCTGAGGGCAGGATAAGAAGTAATGGGTAAAGGTAAAGGTAAAGGTTCCCTCACACATGCGTGCTAGTCGTTTCCAACTCTAGGGGCCGGTGCTCATCTCTGTTTCAAAGCTGAAGAGCCAGCGCTTGTCCGAGGACGTCTCCGTGGTCATGTGGCCGGCATGACTAGACGCCAAAGGCGCACGGAACGCTGTTACCTTCCCACCGTAGTGGTCCCTATTTTTCTACTTGCATTTTTACGTGCTTTCGAACTGCTAGGTTGGCAGAAGCTGGGACGAGTAACAGGCGCTCTCTCTGTTACACGGCACTTGGGATTCGACCCGCCAAACTCCCGACCTTCTGATCGACAAGCTCAGAGTCCTAACCCACTGAGCCACCACGTCCCTTAAGAAGTAGTGGGTAAAAGACCATAAAAGAGTGAAGCAAAGGAGAAATAAGGAGAAATTTCCTGACAGTTAGAACAATTAATCAGTAGAACAATCAGTAGAACAACCTGCCTCCAGAATCTGTGGATGCTCCATCACTGGACAGCCATTTGTCTAAAATGTTATAGGGTTTCCTGCTTGAGCAGGGGGTTGGACTAGAACACCTCCAAGCTCCCATCCAATCCTATTATTCTACGTTCTATGTGCTATACCAGGGGTAGGCAACCAATTCATAGCTGGCTCAGGAATTCTGGGAGTTGAAGTCCACAAGTCATAAAAGAGCCAAGGTTGCCTACCCCTGTGCTATACTGTCATCTGTAATGAAAATCAATGCAACGGAATACTACTTGCTTAATCTGATGCCTATAGGTGTGCTGGATCGTAGTGTCCCTAGTTCCTAGATTATAAGGCCATAGTGTCTGGAAGGGGGCTACGGCATTTTGGATTCAACATTATCTGAAGGGCACTAAATTGCACAAGATTTATATTCTGGGTTGAGTGTCAGAGAAGAACTAGAGAATTCCAAACTCAACACTTAATCCATAGAGCTCCTTAATTGATTTCTCTCTTTTTCCTCCGGTTGGTCTAATCCAGAGAAAGGGAATGATGGCCCCTTTGTGACTTGTGGACTTCAACGCCCAGAATTCCCAAGCAGGAATTTCGGCTCACTCAGGAATTCTGGACATTGAAGTCCACAAGTCATAAAAGGGCCATCGTTCCCCATCCTTGGCCTAATTGATCACAAAAGGCTGTTCTGAAAATAAAAAGGTAGCTGGATAAACGGGGGGGAGGGGAAAGGGAGTAAAACCAGAGTACAAGAAGAAAAGGTGTGTGCTTTGCACAATCTCTACTCTCTCTCTCTCTCTTCTCAATGCCCAAGAGTTGTCTTGTTTATTCAAGTAACACCCTGGAGTAATTTTGTAAGACAATGTGAGTGTACGCACTCAATGCAGAAATATCAGACTCCAGTTTTCAAGACTAAAATTATGCGTATGGGAAACAGCTTTCAAGTGCTGTTCTGCAGATGACATTTAGAGCAATAATGTTTGCAACAACGTAATTCCATCATAAGATAAATATCAATTTAGCATGGGGGAGAAGACATTGAAGTAGAACAATTGCAAACTTTTACCGCGCCGTTATTTGCTGAATTTTAGCTGTTCAATTGTTCTGGGAAGCTGGCCTGCCTCTTACAAAGGGAACAACATCAAGCTGACATGGTGAAATTGTGAGTGCGTGTAAATGGATGTGCTGTACGCAGAAATGCATAATTATGCTCCGTATTAACTATGCCTTATTGCAGTGCTTCGCATATGGCATTGTAGCCAGCCGTATCTGAATCTTTTGCAAATCTATCTGCCATGCTATTTAGGCAGATCACATTCCACATCGTTCAAAAGTAATTACACTTTTGTCTAGAGTGGAAGGAGACGGTTTTCCCCAAACAATGAAAAAAAAAAGATCTCATTATTAAAACTGGCACAATAACTAAGCTGGCGTTCACAGCACTCTCCATTGTCCCATCACAATTACTCTCTCTGTCTGTGTTCGTGTGTGTGTATGTATGTGTACACTCACATGCACACAAGTAGTCCTTGACTTACAACAGTTCATTTAGTGACCATTCAAGGTTACAACAGCACTGGGAAAAGTGAGGTATAACCGTTTTTTACCCTTACAACCGTTGCAGCATCCCCAAGGCCACGTGATCAAAATTTGGATGCTGGGCTCGGCAGCAAGACTTTTAGTAGCGCAATATTGGAAGAAGGAGGAACTGCTGACTATAGAAGAGTGGACTTTGAAAGTCTCTAACTTGGCGGAAATGGCAAAGATTTCAGCATATTTGAAAGAACAATCGCAACAGAGATATATTGTGGAATGGAGAAGATGGATTGAATATATTCAGAATAAATATGGGACTAAAAAGTTTCATTTAGCATGTGAATAAGTAGTGGTTTTATATGATGTATTATTAGTTATTTGTTATCTGTTAGTAATATAATTATGACTATGGAGAGTTAAAGTGCGATAGAATTTATTGTCTTATTTTTGTTGTTAGCATATTCTAGCTTATGTTTGTATCACTATACCCTGTATTCAGCTCTGGGAAGTCGGGGAGGGGGGAGGGGAGGGTTGGGGAGAGGGGAGGGGGAGGAGGAAGTTTTTTGTATTTAAAAATGTATTGTAAAACTTTTCAATAAAAAAAAATTGGATGCTGGGCAACTGGCATGTATCTATGACGGTTCCAGTGTCCCGAGGTCATGTGATCACTTTTTGTGACCTTCTGACAAGCAAAGCCAATGGGGAAGCCAGATTCACTTAAGAACGATGCTACTAACTTACCACTGCAGTGATTCACAACTGCATCAAGAAAGGTTGTAAAACGGGACAGAATTCAACTGCCTCACTTAGCAACAGAAACTTTGGGCTCCATTGTGATCCTTAGTTGAGGACTACCTGTATTTAACTAGAAATGGTTCGTGATGTTTTGGATGTAATGTGAACCCAAAACAAGCAGCATAGCAGTATGGGAATAGATCGCTCTGTTTTTGCCTATCTGTCCTCAGCAAATTAAATCCTGGAAAATCTTGGACCACTGCAGTGGAAAAGGAAAAATTCAAACCTGGATAAGAAAGAAGTAGAGGATGTATTTCATGGGGGATCATTCTATATAGGTAGTCCTCAACTTACAACCATTCATTTAGAGACCGTTTCAAAGTTACAACTGCCTTGAAAAATGTGACTTACAAGCTAGCAATTTATTTATTTATTTTATTTATTAATTTAATTTATATACCGCCCTTCTCTCAAGAGACTCAGGGCGGTTAACAGGGCAATACATAAAAACAGGTACAAAAAAATTAAAATTATTAAAACATGATTAAACAGTGCCCATAATAATACAAATTTAAAATTAAAATCATAGTAACAATCCCACCCCGTCCCATCAGGCCAGGCCCGCTTCGTTAAAGAGATGGGTTTTAAGGTCGCGCCGGAAGGAGCGGAGATCGGGCGCCATCCGGAGCTCTACCGGAAGATGGTTCCATAAATCCGGTGCACCCACAGAGAACGCTCTCCCCCTGGGGGTCACCAGTCGGCATTCTTTGACTGGCGGCACCCTGAGGAGGCCCTCTCTGTGGGAGCGTACTGGGCGGAGGGAAGATGACGCCGGCTGCAGGTGCTCCCCAAGGTATTCTGGACCCATGCCATGGAGGGCTTTGTAGGTCATTACCAACACCTTGAACCTCACCCGGAAGACAACTGGTAACCAATGCAGCTCGCGGAGCAAAGGTGTAACACGGGAGTATCGGGAGACCCCCGATACAACTCTCGCGGCTGCATTCTGTACCAGTTGGAGCCTCCAAGTGGTCTTCAAGGGTAGCCCCATGTAGAGAGCGTTGCAGTAATCAAGACGAGAGGTCACGAGCGCATGAGTGACCGTGCGCAAGGCATCCCGGTCTAGATAGGGCCGCAACTGGCGCACCAGGCGAACCTGGGCGAACGCCCCCCTAGTTACAGCTACAATATGGTCTTCTAAAGAGAGCTGTGAATCTAGGAGGACTCCCAAGTTGCAAGCCCTATCTACAGGAGATAATGACTCACCCCCCATAATGAGGGGTGGGATATCCTGAATATCCCGAGATGCCGGTACGCACAGCCACTCCGTCTTGTCAGGGTTGAGACGAAGCCTGTTCCTCCCCATCCAGGCACCGGGACATCACGTCGAGGGCATCACTGGGGTGGTTTGGGGTCGAAATGAAAAGTTGGGTATCATCAGCATACTGATGGTACCCAACTCCAAAACCACGAATGATCTCGCCCAGCGGTTTCATATAGATGTTGAACAGAAGGGGCGAGAGGACCGACCCCTGAGGGACTCCACAAGCGAGAGGCCTCGCGGTCGACCTCTGCCCCCCTGTCAACACCGACTGCGAGCGTCCCAGGAGATAGGAGGAGAACCACTGAAGAACCGTGCCTCCCACTCTCAATCCCCTGAGACGCCGCAGCAAGATACCATGGTCGATGGTATCGAAAGCCGCTGAGAGGTCTAATAGGACTAGAACAGAGGAGTATCCTCTGTCCCGAGCCCTCCAGAGATCATTCACCAGCGCGACCAATGCCGTCTCCGTGCTGTACCCAGGCCTGAAGCCCGATTGGTACGGGTCTAGATAATCCGCTTCATCCAGGACCAGAGGGAGCTGATGCGCCACCACACTCTCAACAACCTTCGCAAGGAAGCGAAGGTTGGAGACCGGACGAAAGTTATTCAAAACAGCCGGATCCAAGGCAGGCTTCTTGAGGAGAGGTCTCACCACCGCCTCTTTCAGGGCGGCGGGAAAACTACCCTCACTCAAAGAAGCAGCTATAACCGCCTGGAACCAGCCTCGTGTCCCCTCCCGGGCTGCATAAACCAGCCAGGAAGGGCACGGGTCCAATAAACATGTGGTGGAGCTCAGCCTCCCCATGATCCTGTCCACTTCCTCCGGAGTCACAGGATCGAACTCCTCCCAGGTGACATCGACAAGATCGCTCGTGTCCTGATCGTCCGATACTGCCCAGTCGGAGTCCAAACCGGTCCAAATCCGAGCGATTTTGTCCGACAGATGTTGACTAAATTCCTCGGCACGTCCCTGCAAGGGATCCCCACTAACCTCCTGGTTAAGGAGGGAGCGGGTCACCCTAAACAGGGCGGCCGGGCGATTATCTGCGGACGCGATGAGGGCAGCGAAGTAGTTAGATCTCGCTACCCTCATCGCAGCGAGATAAGACCTAATATGGGTTCTTAGTCGCAATCGGTCGGATTCAGATCGGCTGGACCTCCAGACGCTCTCTAGGCCCCGTCTCCGACGCTTCATCTCCCGGAGCTCCGCGGAGAACCATGGAGCCCATTGGGATCTGCGCCGGGTCAGGGGCCGCAAGGGTACAACTCGGTCAAGTGCCTCCGTGGCCGTCCTTTCCCAGGCCTCCACTAAGGCATCCGCCGAGCTGTGAGCTGGGGAGGCAGGTGGGGCCCCCAGCGCTGCCTGAAACCTCTCAGGGTCCATTAAGCGCCTGGGGCGGAACCATCTAGTTGGCTCAACAACCCCACGGTGGGGAGTGGCAAAACGGAAGACCAGCCGCAGGAGATGATGATCGGTCCATGACAGGGGCATAACAATTGGAGAGCCCCCACCAAGATCATCTAACCACCGACCAGATATGAAAACCAAGTCAAGGGTGTGGCCTCCCTCATGGGTCGGTCCATGAATTACCTGCGTCAGGTCCATGGCCGTCATGGAAGCCATGAACTCCCGAGCTAACTCAGATGCTCCTCCCAGGGATGGTAGATTGAAGTCTCCCAAAACCATAAGTTTAGGAAACTCAATCACCAGCCCTGAGAGGATATCGAGAAGCTCGGGCAGGGCTGCTGCTACGCGACTAGGCGAAAGGTACGTGAGAAGCAAGCCCAACTGCGCCCTAGGACCAAACCTCAATAAGAGAGATTCACACCCGACTATCTGAGGAACGGTGGCCTCCTGCGGGCATAAGGTCTCCCTCATAACCACAGCCACTCCCCCACCCCTACCCTGAGTCCGAGGCCGGTGCAGCACCCGGAAGCCTGGTGGGCAGAGATCCACCAGGGGGATACCACCCTCTGGGCCCAACCAGGTTTCCGTAATGCAAGCCAGGTCCGCTTGCTCACCCTCAACTAGATCCCGGACGAGGGGAGCCTTATTAGCAACGGACCTGGCATTTAGGTACACCAGTCGGAGCTCAGGTGGCTGCACATCCCCGCTCCCAGAACCTTGGGTCGAAGGCAGAGGGTCGGAGCGCCTCACCGCTTGAAGATAGCGGAGAGGCCCTCCCGGAGGTCGATACGGCCCTCTGATCTTACACCTGCAGCCATTCCCTATCGTCGTGGGAATTGGCAATCCCACGACCCGCTCCAGAGCTCCAGAGATGACCGACCCCGGCTCCCTCTCAACGCGATCTCTCCTAGGCCTGGTCTGAACAGCAGTTGGCGGATTGCCCCCCCTCTCCAACCAACCACAACCCTCCCCCCTCCCTAACCCTACAAAAAATTTAGCTAAAAAAGTAATCAGGGGCCTCTTGTTAAATTTATATCTTAGGCCCCTGTTTCTGCCCGGCCATCTCTCAGGGTCCCAACAGTCAGACCCGTCATCAAGAGGTGAATTAAAAGATAAGGCGGGTCGCTCCCAGGATGGGGGGGCACCCCTGAGAGCGAGTAAAACCGTGCTGGAGTATCTCAAGACCATAGTAAAATTGGATAGTACAGCAAAACAGACCCAGATCGAATAAATAAAATGGGAGGATCTTAAAAATGGAAGGAGAGCATCCAGACTGCAAACCCAGCTCTTCTGCCACTAGAGCTGGGTAACCCCGGGACAATCCCCGTTCTCTCACAACGGTCAGAACCCGGGGAGCAGCCTGAAATATGCAGCCGGGGAAAGAGATACCGCCTAGAGCTCTCACCTCTAAGACGGAACAGATGGAAACTCTTAGCTCATAACCACTCTCTCACAGTGGTTATACACCCGGCGCCTTCCACAGCCCAGGGGGAAAGGAAAAAGGGAGGACAATAGAGGTAAACCAGTCAGCGAGATGGATTAGGGTAAAAAACCCGTAAAGTCACGGAGTGGGGCTCAAGGATATGGTCCAGTGAACTATAATAGTCCATGCCTCCAGATGTCCAGGCATAAAAGTCCATACTCCACCCAGCCATAGTCACCGTACCAAGACGGTCGCGGCACTCCAATCCCCTCACCGCCAACCGTCTCAGACGCCAACCAGGGCCGTCTCCACCACTCCAGCTTAAAACGCTGACGCTGCTCCAAACCGTAGTTCATAATGGAAGTTGTAACTCAACCAGCATCCGGCTCCTGAGCAACTGGAAGGTTCTCCTCAAGGTCACCGGCTCCATCAAGTTGTTCCGGGCTCCGACAACAGCTGATCGGCACCACGGGGCACAGACAGCTGGTCGGAGCCGAAAAGCACAGCACAAGGCTCTGCCAGTTCTTCCGGGCCTGCACGGCTCTCCCCAAAGTCCTCCAAACAGCCGGGACCCTCCGGAAAGCCAACAGACAGCTGGTCGGTACCGCGGAGCAATCCTCATACTTAAAACTAACGCAGCATCCCCATGGTTGTGTGATCAAAATTTGGTTGCTTGACCAATCCGGCATATATTTACAATGGTTGCAGTATCCTGGAGTCATCTGATTGTCATTTACAACCTTCCCAGTCACCTTCTGACCAGCAAAGTCAATGGGGAAAGCCGGATTTGCTTAAAGACTGCATGACTCATTTAATAACTGCAGTGACTCACTTAACAACCATGGCATAAAGGTCATAAAATTGGGTGTGACTCACTTAAATCACCACCTCAATTGGTGTTGTAAGCCATACACAACATGCTTGGATGGACTTACCACTGAGCCAGGTTCAAGTCTTTGTCATGTCATAAAACATGTTCATAGAGTTTTCCTGGCACAGCCTAGAAGTGGTGGCTTCTTGCTATGTTTTTGGGATTTCCCAGTCTTACTCTCCAGACCCAGCGTTTCCTGGAAGTATCCCATCTCAAGAACTAACCTGGCCTGACTTTTCTTAGCCCATCCCCTCACCCCCTGCTGAGAATTCAATACGTACAGGTATTTCCACAAGAGAAAAACCATGTTGGACCTGTCTACTTTGTGGTTAATGATGAGGGCAACGTCAAAATGAAGAAACGTCCAGCCTGATTTAACACTACAATAGTTGAATGTACAGAGACTGAAGCCAAGTTTTGAGAACTTAATACTCCGAGCCCTATCCATGGATCAATGAATCTGACCATGTTGCTTTCTCCTCTATCTAAAACTCTTTTAAATTCCAGTTCTTTCTGCTTGATTGAGCTTGGGTTTCTGACAGATTCTTGTTAAAGACAATGAATGGAAGGAAAGCATTATCTGGACTTCTCCCACACATGCCCTTGCCTTGTCTCTCCCTTTGTTTCCTTTAGAAATGTTAAAACAACGCTCCATCCTTATTCAAAATGTAGTTTATGCCTCTTGTGTTTCTCCTCAGAAACTTTCCTTATTCTGAAACCATCCCGAGGAGAGGAGGAGGAGGAGGAGGAGGAGGAGGAGGGGGAGGAGGAGGAGGAGGAGGGGGAGACTGCAAATGCTTGTAATGGAAACCTAACAGACCCGTAACAAGTGTAGATATTAAAGGATTGATGACATTCGTTGCCCGCATGGGTTTCCTCTTTTCGAGGTGAAATTACAGCCTATGCATACATTCCCTTCCAAACATATCCTTAGCCATCAGGCAGGTTATACTTCTGAAAAGATACTTCACGGAGAAAGATTATTAGCACACCACCTTTATTGAGAAAAATGACACACAGCATGGTTGAATTCTTTGCTTTTCATATAGGAAACAGGAGACAGAAACCACGTGTTCTAAAAAAAGGGCTTGGCAGAGGGGAAGAAGGCAAGAGAGAAAGAAAGGGGATATTTATGTTTTACTGTCAGGAAGAAATAAAAGAAAAATAAGGAACTGACTCCCTATATTGGAGAGGTACCGGTAGTTTTCGACTTATAACGGTTCATTTCGTGGCCGTTCAAAGTTACAACGGCACTGGGGAAAAAAAGGGATTTATAACACTTTTTCACACCTGCAACCGTTGCCGCATCCCCATGGTCACGTGATCACAATTCGGATGGTTGGTAACTGACTCATATTTATGACGGTTGCAATGTCCTGGGGTCAGGTGATCGTCTTTTGCGATCTTCTGACAAGCAAAGTCAATGGGGAAGCCAGATTCATTTAACAACCATGTTACTAACTTAACAGCTGCAGTGATTCACCTAACAACTGTGGCATAAGATCATAAAATGGGGCAAAATTCACTTAACAAATGTTTGACTTAGCAACAGAAATGTTGAACTCAATTGTGAGCATAAGTCGAGGACTAGTTGTATTTGTTAGCATATCTATCTATGTTTGTCTGTCTGTCTGTCTGTCTCTCTCTCTCTCTCTCTCTCTCTCTCTCTGTGTGTGTGTGTAATTTTTTTTGGATTGCTAACAAAGAATTAAGGGAGACTGATATGCATTTCAAACTTATTTGTTCTCATCAGTCAGCCATACCCTTCTGAGATTCGAACCTGGGCTGATTGCACATTAGGAAGTTGTTTTAACCATGTCTCTATATCTATCTATCTATCTATCTATCTATCTATCTATCTATCTATCTATCTATCTATCTATCTATCTATCTATCTCCTTTATTATTTTTACAAATAACTCAAGACAACAAACACACACAATACTCCTTTCCATGTATTTTCCCAACAACAACAATTTTCTGAGGAAGCTTGGGTTGAGAGTGTGTAACTGGCCCAAACTCACCCAGACGGCTTTTCATGCCTAAGGTGGGACTTGAACTCATGGTCTCCCGCTTTCTAGCTTGGTGCTATAACCAGTCTAGAACAAACTGGCTCTCCAAATAATAAACTTGTGAAAATGAATTAAAAAAAATAACAGCAGCAGAAAGGAATGGCTTATCACCTGAATTTATCATGCTCTACCATCACGGCTAATTCAAACTAGTTATCTCCAAAACTCTCCACTTGAATACAATGGACACCAGTCCAGGAGGCCAAATGTTTTGATCCATCCTTTCATTTATGACTTTACCAGTGATTGGATCTCTAGGATTCTTTGGTGATTGTCTGGTTCAAGATCCTGTTCAGCGTCTCCAGTTTGCTTAAATGCTTTTATTTAGGGAAGAAAGCAAGTTGGCTAGACTAGAGCTTGGGACCAGTTGCAAAGACATTTCTAAATAAAGTTTAGCAACGAGAAATATCAGGCAAGGTTTTCCTAAAAGGTTGCCAGGTACTCCTGCCTCTGCTTCATAGGGACAAATTTTGAAACAAGAGCACCGTGAGATCATGGCTAATAAAAGAGGATGGACAGTGGACAGGGATGCCTTCAGATATTAAAAAGGAGAATCTGCAACAAAGTGTTGGTATTTAAGGTTATCTGTTACACAATTCTCTCCAACCAACTCTGGTTCTATTTGCAAATCCCTGGTTTTCTTCAATCACTAGCAATTGATGAATGTGTCAGTGGGTTTCCCAGAGTTTCCTATTCTCCTTTCTTAAATATAATTTAAGCTATTTCTGCATCAATTTAAAGTATCTTCTTAAAAAAAAACTTGCATTTCTTTGATGTATACATACATTTCTGCAGCCTCTCTGTCAGAGGTCAGTATTTCTTTGCAAACATTTCTCCTAAATTATAATGCATCGTTGTGCATGGTTTTCACAAATGTATCGACATTTTGGTATCTACTTTTCCCTCATGCACAAAATTTTAAAGCAGGATCAAGTCTGCATAAAAATCAGAGAAACGTGATTTCCACATTGTCCTGTAAATAATATGAAGTAAGTCTACAAGAATATGTAAACTAAGCACATTTTCTCCCCTTGGCTTATGGCAAGCCAATATTCTATATTCCCTTTTACTTCTAGCTGGTCTGTTTTGAGGGATTATTATTTTTTGTCCTTTTGTTCTGAGACAGAATTAGCAAAAAAAAGAAAAAAAAAGTCTGAAAGACTTGTATACATTTGCAAACTTCAGGGTTACCAAGTACTTGTTTGTTAGTTGTAAATGCATGGGGATACCAAATCTGTTATTCTACAGAAATAAATAGAGATGAAAACATCATAGAAAAGATAAAGGCATCTGGGACTCCTCTGCATAGCTGCAGGGAAAAAAAACACAACCTAATACGTGAATTACTAAGATATAAAGTGTGCCCTAATTTGTACATTTCCACATTTGTTTGGATCAGACCGTGGAAAAGAACTCTGTTTGGCCACTTCATACTTGAGAAGTAGACAAGATGCGTGCTGTTTTTACTTCTACCAAGGGAATAATAATATCCGCCCAGAGTCACCTTGTAGGGGAACGGGTTGGCCTAAAAATTTAATAAATAAATAAAATAATAATAACGATTTGAACATTTCACACATAGTGATTGCTATCTAAAACAGGGCACAAGTGGAGAGACCTGGAACTCAAATAGGAGCCGAGCAAAATGGCGTTTTCATCCACAATGGAAACGGCTCAGAGTTTCCTCATTGTTGTGAGTTGTTCCATCCATGCCAGTGGCAAAGTGACTTGAGGCAATAAAAGGAGAGATCTTTAGGTGCCCAGGGGGAGTGCGAAGGCCACGCAAACGCACAACAGAGTCTGGAGGAGACCTACCATGGTGTTTTGCTGGGAGGAAGGAGTCCTAAGGCCGCAAGGCTCTCGCGTCAGCAGAGAAACTGGCTGAAATTCCTCAAAATAGGGCTTGTTGGGAAAACTCACATGCAAAGGAAGGTGAAAGGCTGGGAGGCCGCCACTGTCTTCCTCTTCCACTTTCTGTCTGCCTGTCACCATGGCTACCTCTCCATCTGCTTCCCCATACGGAGAAGCTGGTTGCTTGGAAGACATCCTACAAGGAACAAAAGAGGGGGAAATAATGAAACCTCCACATAAATCCTTAATGCCGTCATTGTGTGGTTAGGGGCCATTGTAACAGAAATGCCTTTTTGTGCTAGCCGAGGGCAGGAAGCCATCCAAATACCACCGCAAAGCACACACAACGGAGAACAATGGCCAAGCAGGTAGCAACAGAACAGTGCCTGTTTGTTGTCGGAATAATGCACTAATATAGCACTCTCTTGTATGCTGGCCTCTTAAAACACATTCAAGGAGGTGGGAAGAAAAACTACCTAAGAACACCACATAATGAAATGCAATTCTATTTTGTGCATTAGTGGTGGGGAGGGAGAGAAATAACCTCTCTATTTTAGAACTCTGAAGGAGTTTGCAAAATGAGGGAATGGAACAGATTTTTTTTTGGTGTTGATTTGACAGAAAGGCAACAAAGCTCAAACTTTTTCTTTTGTCTCCTCAAAGTTAGTACAAGCACCAGCCCAAATTGCATCGTCCTGAGATGTTGTCGGTTCAGTGGAAACCTGTCTGTATGAATCAGCGGGAAGACTATTCCTATCACTCAAGGGTAGCACCAACACAAGAGTTATCAATAAAGAAGGACCAACGCTGCATTTTTAGCTCAGCTTCAGCAATTCAGCAGTTTGGCAAACAATGAGTTAAGCAAAATGGCTTCAATAAGCCAGTTTGGTCTAGTGGTTAAAGCACTACAAGAGGGAGGCCGTGAGTTCAAGTTCCACTTTAGCTGGGTGACTTTGGGCCAGTCACCCCCTCTCATCCCAACCCACCTCAGAGGGACGTTGTTGTGGGGAAAACAGGAGGAAGAAGGTGTGTTGAACATGTTCGCTGCCTTTTTTGTAAAAATAATAAAGGTGGGGTACAAAAACTAAATAAGTAAAAATAAAATTAAGAGATGAACAACCCTCCTGGCAGAACTCATATCCAAATGACCAAGAGGAAGAGATAATTGTATAATTATACTTATATTTGCTATAAAGTAAATTGAAAGCTCATTTCTAATTTTCTTTCTGTTTCTTTCCTTCCTTCCTTCCTTCCTTCCTTCCTTCCTTCCTTCCTTCCTTCCTTCCTTCCTTCCTTCCTTCCTTCCTCCATCCCTCCCTCTCTTTTTATTAGTTTTATGTTCTTTGTAAAAACGTAATGTTTGTAAAATATCAAAACAACCAAGGACCCTGCTCTTATCGTAAATGCACAACTGTTTGTTCATCCAACAGAAGTATCGCCTTTCGAATTTCACAACCCACGATGAAGAGATAAAAAGGCATTCCACTACACAGGTGCTGTGATTCATAAGCAACTAAGGAACTATACAGGCAAAGACATCAACATTTTTAACATCTTTTCAATCCATCACTATTCTCCTTGAGGTACTTACAGCCACGAATTTAACAATCCAAAGTACCAGGGATAATGAAAGAAGTCAAACCAATAACTTACAAAATTAAATAACAGAACAGGGGGGAAAAAAGAGTCAGAAAGACAGCAATTAAGAGCAGATGCATATTAATTTGTCATTAAGGATACAAGGAGATAGAACAGATGGAGCCAAGAAATCAGAAAGATAATATTGACAGCATTATTGCTACTAGAGAGGATTCTATTTTTAACTCAAAAGGAAGGGAGGAACCCTTTGGGCTATGTCTCCTAGTCTCACTATGCATAGTCAATAGTAAGGGATACTATTGGACCGTCTGCTGCCAGGAACGATTTCCCATCGCCCAGTGCGCTCGCACAGAGAGGGCCTCCTCAGGGTGCCGTCGGCCAGACAATGTCGGCTGGCGACCCCCAGGGGGAGGGCCTTCTCTGTTGGGGCACCTACTTTGTGGAATCAGCTCCCCCGGGAGCTCCGGATGGCCCCAGACCTCCGGTCCTTTCGCCGTGACCTTAAGACATATCTTTTCCAACAGGCCGACCTGGACTGATGATAATGGGGTTTTTAATTATGATTTTAAATGTTTTTATTGGTTTTAGTGGGACTTCGACATAATTTAATTCTTTTTTTAATATTTGTATTTATTGTATTTTATTGTTGTTAGCCGCCCTGAGTCCTTCGGGAGATAGGGCGGCATACAAGTCTCATTATAAATAAATAAATACATACATACATACACACATACATACACACATACATACATACATACATACATACTGGGAGTGGTAATTCAGCGACAACTGGAGTACTATGTCCCAAAGGTGCTTTTTCAAAAGGCCACTGGACTTTGTTTTTCCTTGAAGACGTTTCGTTTCTCAGCCAAGAAGCTTCTTCTGTTCTGAACTGAAGATCTGAAGAAGCTTCTGGAGGAGAAGTGAAGAAGAACTGAAAAAGCTTCTCGGATGAGAAGTGAAACGTCTTCAAGGAAAAAACAAAGTCCAGTGGCCTTTTGAAAAAAAGCACCTTTGGGACAACCATGACTTGGATAACTGAGAATCTCCATAGACATGGACTATGTGTTTCCTAACTCGGATCAAGCCTGTCATGGCCCAGGATTCAGGTGCTGATTCTAAATGTGAAGAAACTGCTTCAACAAAACCTGAGGGATGTCAAATCTCAGGAAATACAAAGCCAAGAATCGCCAGAGGCTGATCAAACATAGGTACCACTTGAGCAGTTGGAACATTCAGATGATGAGGATGTTGGACCACTCATCCCCCCCCGTGCCTAGTCAGTGAAGAGGAAGACAGAGTAGAGATGTTTTATGAGGCTCCTTGCCAAGCAAAGGAGTATATATCTTGATTAATGCAGCCTGCCCCATGATCCCTTGTTGGAAGCAACTTTCTGATCTTCAGCTCCTGCTTGATGTGTGTGGGGACTCTGCTTGTGAAATTCTGACCTCTGGATTGTCTGACAATCCTGACCTGACTTTTGGAAGCCTGGACTGAATTTTGACTATTCTTCTGCACTCTCCTGTTAAACGCCAAACCATCTGGGCAAGCTTCCGTCAAAGACTGTTTTATTGTCATTCCTTGTCTGCTGTTATCTCTTCAATCTTGAGCAAACTGTAATTTATGTGGCGGCAGTATGTGTGAGTGTAAAAATTGAAACTAAAAACAGGACAAAGTTTCAGCATAGAAGGAGCTGGAATTGGAAGAAGATCTTTAATGATGAACTCATATGATGGGCAGACCCACACAAAAATAGATAGAATATTTGGGACACTCCAATCCAGTGACCTTCAGATTCTTGGCCTTTAAACCTTTTTGCCAGATTGTTTTAGAATGATAGAAGATGAGGACCAATCCATCCTAGATGATACCATACTGAACTCTCCTGGTTTATAACTTTCTAACTTACAACAAGTACTTAAATAAAATACTTATGTGCCACACTGAAGTATGTGAAGATAAATGGGATAGAAAAATAACACAAGGGGTTGAAATCTCTGACTGCTAACTGCGAAGCAACTTTAGAAAAGAAACTCTTTGAAGGAAGTTTTGTTTTTAAGTTTGCTATGCGTCTATGTGTCTGATTGGGTGTGGAATGGGGTTTTCCCTTCTTTTTCTATATTTAGCCATCTTGATCATGTTCTCTAATGTAAAGATGAAACTGAATAATATACATAAAAATCTAAAGATAATAAATGTGGTATATGGCCCTGGGAAAAAGCATAAATTGCTCTAAATAAGGGAAGAAAAAAAAATTTGGGGGGTGGAATCATAGTCTAGTAGGACTCAGGATTTGACTGCAAAAAAAAATCCTTTGGGGCATGAGGGTCTGGGGGGAAAAAAAAGCACTTCCATTCAACTCCTTAAAGCAGGGGTAGGCAACTTTGGTTCTTTTATGACTCGTGGACTTCAACTCCCAGAATTCCTGAGCCAGCCATGCTGAGGGGAAAGGGAGAGGTTTCCAAGCTGAGCCATCCTGGTTCAGGAATTCTGGGAGTTGAAGTCCACGAGTCATAAAAGAGCCAAGATTGCCTACCCCTGCCTCAAAGCATCCATTGTTCCATAAATACGCAGCTGCTTTAAAGAGCTGTAGAAAGGCATTGCATTTGTACTCACATGGTTCAAGTTACTGTTCTAGAATCAATTTCCAAGTACCACACAGCTCTAAAATTTAGCATTTTCCAAAAAAATACAACCCACCCTCCTGAGAGGAAATCAGATGTTTTTATTCTCCCCCCTCCCAACACCCCCCCTCAGGTTAGTAAAACAATCCCAGGGGAACAGACCCTGATGTTGGGAAAAATTGAAGGCAAAAGGAGAACGGGAGGGCAGAGGATGAGATGGCTAGACAGTGTCATCAACACAATGAAGGTGAATTGGGACAAAATTTGGGAGACAGTGGAGGACAGGGTTGTGCTATGCTACATCAGGTCACGAAGATTTGGGCATGACTTTGCGACTCAACAACAACAACCATCATAGCACCCACTGTGCATTGGACAGTTGCCAATACAGTAGATAAGTATGTTTTCTACAAGAGACTTATGAAAAGTGATGCTCAGCTATTTAAAAGAGGGACACTGCTCTATTTGTTGGGCATTAATCGTCCATCTGTGTTGAATATTTCTTTTGCCAAAAACTGCTACCTTTGTTTTATTACAGTTTATCTTCAATTATCCTTATATTGCTTCAAGCCAAGCAGTAGCTAAAAGAACCCTTCAGAAACAAACGCTATGTTGTTTAGAAACGAAACAATAAAGTAACATCAAAAGCATTTTTTCCCATGACATAGGAATGATAATGGTAAAGTAGAAGCATTTTTAGCACAGCAATTTCTTTCAAAGTAAAAGATGGATTCATGATGAGATCAGCAGCCTGGGGCGAAGATACGACAAGATACTATTTATTAAATTTACATCCCTCATTTCCATCAAAAGTGGCATTCAGGATGATTGACAATAATAAAATACAGATTACAACTTCGACTCTGAATACGAGGAGTTAGTTAAAAGGGAGATCAGCTAAACAAAAGGAAAGGTGTGTTTCTGGTTTTGTTTCCATTCAATCCATTCTCACCTGAATAATATAGGTAGACAAATGGAGCTGTTTGCCTACTGTTCTTTGCTGAACCATCACAACAGAAAAATGCATGCAGGAAAACAAATAGTTTGTCTAAACCTAGATTCTGAAATGGCCTCACTCAACTTGATTGCCTGAATGTCATCCCTCTACCAGTGTGGGGGGAAAAAAATGGCCCATCCATAATTTATACTAACAATAAACAGATAGTCCTCGATTTACAATCGTAACTGAGCCCCATATTTCTGTTGCTAGGCAAGACAGTTGTTAACTGAGTCGCCCCATTTTACAAACTTTCTTGCCACAGTTGTTAAGTGAATCACTGCAGTTAGCAAGTTAGCTACCTGGTTGTTAAGTGGATCTGGCTTCCCATTGGTTTTGCTTGTCAGGAGGTCACAAACAGTGATCACATGATCTCAGGACACTGCAACTGTCATAAATACATGCCAGTGGCCTAGAGTCTGAATTTTGATTATGTGACCATGGGGATACTGCAAAGATTGTAAGTGTGAAAAATGGTCTTAAGTCACTTTTTTCACTGCTGTTGTAACTTAAAATAGTCACTATGTCAACTCTACAATGAGCGTGGCTGCAGCCATTTTCCTTCTCATTCTAGATTGCCACATAGAACGGAGGGAAGGAGGGGGTGCCCAGGTGCTTCATTAGTCAAAATAATCTTCTGTCCCATGGGAACCAAGGTCATTGGCTGCTCCCGCAACCAGGGACTGGGCATTGCATAAAAAAGCCCGCCAAATAATCATACTGGGGAATGTAGTTGCTTGCATAGTTTTATGGGTGGGACATTTAACTTTGTATTGGGAAATTGTTACTTGTGTATCCAGACTTGGTTTCACTCTTGACCAGGCTTATACTTTGTAACTAATAAACCATGTTCTTTGAGGAATTTTTAAGCCTCAGAGTTCTGCTTTATTCGTCTCTGTCTGTTGGAACTATGACATACTAAATCAGGGGTCTTCAAACTTGGCCCTTTTATGACTTGTAGACTTCAACTCCCAGAATTCCTCAGCCAGCGTGTCTGGCTGAGGAATTCTGGGAGTTGAAGTCCACAAGTCATAAAAGGGCCAAGTTTGAAGACCCTTGCACTAAATGAATGGTGGTTAAGTCAAGGACTAACTATAACTATTAGTTACATTAGTAACATGATGGGTTCCAACTACCAAGCTGTATACAAACTTCTACCCATGATGTTTTATCTTCTAATTATTCAATGTAATTGGCAGAAACAGAAATATTGCCCCCCAATTAAGTTGCCTGCAAAAGGACTGAGTTGCTTTTAGTTTGGCTGACGGAAGCTGTGCAAGCTTGACTCATAAAGGTTCAAAAATTAGTCTAGTTCAATAAAAGTGAGCTAAAATAAATGGTGTGACTCTGCCTTTGTAACGTTCCCATTAATTTGCAAGGAGAATGGCTTGTACGTTTATACCCTTTTGGTATTAACAGAAGAGAATAAGGGTAGCTCAGGGTTGAATTGTGGGATCCCTGGTGCTATCTGAGCATGGCTGTTTTCTTGCAGAAGTTTCATTACACAACTAGGCAACATCATCAGTACTAGACCCTGGCACTGATCATGTTACTTAGGTGAGTAGTGTAACATCTGCAAGAAAACAGGCAAGCTCAGAAAACACCAAGGACCCCACACCTCTTTGTTAAGCTATAGTCCATTTGAGCAAACTTGGTAGCTTTCCAATTTTGGCGCTTTCAGCCTAGGATGACTTGATTGGCATCTTCTGTGCTTAACATGACAGCAGGAAAGCATCTGATATTCAAAGAAGAAGACGGAGGAGGAGGAGGAGGAGGAGGAGGAGGAGGAGGAGGAGGAGGAATTGTTGACTGGCATGCAGCCATCATTAATTCCCTCCTCCCCAATTGCTCAGACCAAAAAATTACAAGTACTCTAATCTTGCTTCCTTCAGCAAGAAATATACTCAAGAAATATGTCAAGAATACCACAAAAGGTTTTGCGAGGGCGGGGAGGAGGAGAGGCATGGTTTATCCCTATCCTTTAAAGTGACAAACACCCAATGTGCCAAGAGAAAAGATAGGGAGTTATAAATTGGAACTTGTTGAGGAATTAATTAAGGGATTCATCAATCATTACATGGCTAACACCACATCTATATGTAGATGCAGCTGAAATCCCATCATCTGCCATAACCTTCCTCTTGCAATCTACAGGTTTGCAAGCCTCCAAGTCCTTCTCATTTGCCTATTTATAAATGATTTTGTATAATCTAGCATTAAGACCTGTAATTATAAAACAGCATTAAAAGCAGGCTTGCATGGTTATGGATAATTATAGTTGGTATACTTTGGAGCAGACAATCTCAACAGAAATAGAAAGCTTTTTTCATTCAAACACAAGCTTTGCCATTTTGACAGTTCCAAGTCCATGGGATATAACGAGATGGTTTAAATTCTATGTCTTATTTTTTTCCCCGTTTTTCAAAAATTTGTTCTTACCCTCCCTCCTCTGCCTCCTAGAACTAAACTGCTTTCTTATCAACTCTTGAGAGGCTTGATTGGAGCTAAATAAACTAATTTTTGATATCCAGGAATAAAATGAATTCTCCCTGGGTTTTTTTTTTTTTTTGAAGTTCAGCCTTTTAAACGGCTCCATCTTCAGCTTTGAAATTGACACAGGACCAGCACTGCACATTCAACATTAATGAAACATATGCTGTTCCTCTATTGCTCAAATATTAGAATTCGGGATCACCCAGTGTAGTTGAGTGACAGTTAATATAGCACATCACTTTTATTTAATTTACTGAACAATCGTACCATTGGATAGATTACCCATTATTGACGTCCTCTGGTCTTAAAAACAGAGCAGGAGAGAAAGAAGCATCTGTGTTGCAGAGAATAAAACTGGGTGGCCAAATCAGCTTGAAAATTGGAGAAGGGTGCAGAGAACCCCTGTGATGCTCAGATTTGGTAGAAAACCATGTGCAACAGAAAAAAAACCCCAAATTTTTATATACTTATTTTTTTTGCAGTAAAAGGGGAAAAAACTTAGCCTTTATCTTAAGAATATGTCATATTATGCATCGGTTACTGATTGGATTCACACAACAGACTGAACTTAACTAAAGCATCTGACTTCCTATATATAAAAATTACTGAAGCGTAAACTAAACAAATGGGCTGAAAAACTAACCAAGACGTCCTCCATGGGTTGTGTGAATGCAGCTGCTTGATCTTTCACCAACATCTTTAAAACAATGTGTATATACTATTCACACCTGAACATAAATTCATAAACATTATTTGATATATCTTTCAACATGTGCTATCATTGTTTTACATTCTTCTTACACCACACTTAACTTGATACTGAAATTACACATTTTCAGTAGAGTACCATGAATCTTAACCGAATCATATACATGAAGATCACACGACATATTAAACCAAAATAAATCAAGTTTAATAGGTTGTGTAATCATCTGGGTTGAAACTAATGTGGTTGATAGGATTATGTGAACTTGGCTTAAGGACTAAATACAAGTGTTCCAAAGCCCCCAAAAGTTGTTTGTCGAAGTTTAAATTATTCAAGACTCATTTATCTATCATTAATTTTTTGTGGATCTACTCCAGACATGTCAAACACAAGGCCCGGGGGCCAGATCCGGCCCACGAAGTGGTTTCATGTGGCCCGTGAAGCCATCCTGGAAACAGTGAGGGAACGGCCCCCACTGCCTTGGCCCTGGCCCAGAGACCCTCCTTCTGCCAGAGACCCTCAGATCTGTCCCCCTCCTGCCCAGGCCCCCTTAGGCACCCTTGATGCGAACGATGTAGAGCTGGCCATACACACTCTAGCCACGCCCACCCAGTAGGCCACGCCCACCCAGGCCACACCCACCCGGCCCCCTGAGGGCAACTGCAATGCTGATGCGGCCCTCAATGAAATTGAGTTTGACACCCCTGATAAATTTGGATTTCACCCATTTATTGTTCCTAACAAATGGTACTAGGATACATCTAGGTGGATACCAACTCCCAAGGTAGTCCAATAATTAGAAGACAAAAATTCGACGGTTACTTCTTTGACAGGCTAAAATGTCTATCTCCCACTTATTTAGTTCAATTGCTATTTTTTTAATACAAAAAGAAACAACATAAAGATTGCTTCTCAAAAATTTCAAACTCTCGTTTGTTACTGTTAAAAAGAAATCATGAGACTAAATAAATAAAAATTAGCTTTCAGCTGTCAATCATTCTGAAACATAATAATCTGTTAATTATTACTTTCTACGAACACATCAATCATTCATCCTTTTTCATACACATGCATGTTATTAGGGGGAAAGGAGAAAAAAAAAGACTGAAGAAAAATAACAGTAAAGGAAAAACTATGGCATGCTTAACACATTTTGAACAAGGAAAGTCTTAGCCAACCAGCATCTGGAAAAAAGTCACCTTAAACCCTCCTCCAGTGCAATTTAGTTTCAATTAAGTGAGTTTAGCACTCAAGCTCCAGTAAATGAAAATCAAAGTGAATTATGTTGACAGCAGTTGCCAAAACATTGCTTAGAGGAAGTCAAGGTGCGTGTCCCACAGTTGTGAGGATGGGAGGAGAGAGTAGATAGGAACAGATGTTCCATATGCACTCCTCAGAAGGGTACAAATGTGGTATATTAAGAGAGGCAGCCCAGAGATGACAATAATTCCAAAATCCACACTCTGGGAAAAGAGGGGTTCTCCTATCCCAGGGGTAGGCAACCTTGGCTCTTTTATGACTCGTGGACTTCAACTCCCAGAATTCTTGAGCCAATGGCTGGCTCAGGAATTCTGGGAGTTGAAGTCCACGAGTCATAAAAGAGCCAAGGTTGCCTACCCTTGTCCTATCCTGAGATTCTAAGGCCAATCACTAGAGGTCAAAGATGGGGAACAGCTTTGAGGCCAATAGTTGTGTGCCTGGGGGAGGGACTACAGTCTAAAACGTAGGCAGGAACAGGCTAGGTTAGAAGAAAAACTAGATACAATCTCACTTGTCTAAATTGATTAAATTATATTGAGACAATGGCTCCCACTGCTTCCTCTTGTGTCCTGCTTGAAATTCTAGAATGGTTCAAAAGGAACATACCTAAGAGGGGAAATGTGTCCGTATTAGGTTTCAGTGTGTTTCCCCCTAATCTAGAAGCAGGAGGAAATTCTAGCTTTAGTGTAGGACAGGGGCTCTCCAAACTTGGGAACTTTAAGACTTGTGCTCTTCAACTTCCAGCATTTCCCAGCAAGCATGGGAGCTGAAGTCCACATGTCTAAAAGTTGCCAAGTTGGAGGGCCCCGGTGTAGAAGAAAGAATAAGTTGCCCTGTTGTCTTGGCTACAATATATTTATATTTATTAAATTTTTATACTGCCCTTCTCCCGAAGGACTCAGGGCGGTGTACAGGGCAATAAATATTAAAAACAAAGTACAAAAGTTAAAAAACAATTAAATATTATGCCCGATATATACAATAATTAAAACCATGTTAAAAACCCCAACCCCAAACCAATCAAACCAGGCCGGATTGCTCAAATAAGTAAGTTTTTAGATCCCGCCAGAAGGAGCGAAGGTCGGGGGCCATCCGGAGCTCAACCGGCAAGCGGTTTCACAGGTCTGGTGCGCCCACCGAGAACGCCCTCCCCCTGGGGGCCACCAGTCGACATTCTTTGATCGGAGGCACCCTGAGGAGTAATATAGTAGTAATATAGTAGTAATCTTTCTGGATTTGACAAATTCATATCCTTTCCAACTTATAGGAGAAGGAATGGCAGAACCTGGGGACAGAATGAAAAGAGGCATCAGCTTAGAATCCCTATAAAGCCACAAGTGAACTAAGTCTGTTGAACCCCCTATCTAACTGTAACCAGGTGCTGACCATTACTTGGGAAGGTTCCTATGCATAGGCTTTTATCAATAAATCAGCTTAGTTGAACCTTCATCTGTGGCCCTGATCTTTCGCACCTGATACAACTGAAGTAGCTCACCTTGAGCACGTATAGCTGCAAAATTTGGATTAAAAACCAATTTCATCATAGTTTCAAAGAAATACTATTTGGACGGGCAGTGGAGGATAGTGGAGATGAACTCAAAAAGAATGGGAAGTAAAGGATAAAAGGTTTAGCCGTTTTGTTCGTTATAAGTACCAACAGAATGTTCAACCTTGAATCTGATGAGAAGAAGAAGGAAGAGTTATAGATGATTGCACTAGGAATTAAGAAGAATGCAGAAATGTAGGGCAAACCCATTCGTTTGCTGGAATTGCTGTTTAGGATAATTTGTTTGGCCATTAGAATACTCATTCTGCTCAAATGACCATGTTTGGAAGCTGAGGCTATTCTGATAAAATAGTTATCTATGGAGTCCTTAGTGCCCTCTGAACTTGGCTATTTTCTTGAAGACATTTCAATACTCAGCTAAGTAATATCATCAGTGCCAGCCAACTCTGCTTTCTTCTAGAAATGAAGATGTTACTTATTTGGGTAATGAAACATCTTCAAGAAAACTCAGAGAGCACCCAGAGCTCCACAGTTCAACTCCGAGCTACAAATATCCTCTTGTATGGGTAAAATGGTTATCATAAAAGAAAGGGATAACATTTTCCAGAAATGATTCGTTTTATCTCCATCTGTGCTTTTTCCTTATCTCTTCTCAATCCAGTTCCAAAATGTTTTCTATGTCCAACCCCATGTCATGTTGTCTTTTTTTTTTCCAGGAAAGTTTGCCCACAAAATCTATGGTTTTTAGAATCTGAGAACACCTGTCAGTCCAATATGTGTGTGTGTGTTTGGGGGGGAGAAATCGTGCTGATGTTTTGCAACATCTAACATTTTAATTTCTTTATTTTAAATTAAAACACTCTATACCAGGGGTGTCAAACTGCAGGCCCGCGGGCCAGATGCGTTATGGCAAAACTGCGCCCACCCCATTGCCGGCAATGGAAAAAGTTGCAATACGTCGCAACATGTCACGTGACGTTGTGCGTTTGACACCCCTGCTCTATATAAAAACTTATACTACTTAAAAGATGCCAGAGAAGATCTTTGTCCTATTATTATTATTATTATTATTATTATTATTATTATTATTATTATTATTATTATTATTATTAAACTTTTATTCATAAAACATGAAACTCAGGCAACTGAACACTCAAATTGACTGGCACTAATGGTTGACACGGGTTGCTGCCAGCATCCTAGGTATCTATTATTATTATTATTATTATTATTATTATTATTATTATTATTATTATTATTATTATTACTATTATTATTATTATTATTATTATTATTATTATTATTATTATTATTATTATTATTATCTCTAACTAAAGAAGTAAACAAGTGAAATAAAGAATAACTGAGCATCTAGAACAGCACAAAAACATCAGGATAAGACTGCCTGCATTGAAGCTTGTTCCAAAGAAACAGCATTGAAAGATGGAAATACAGCAATATCAAGTACAATAACCAACTGACTGCAAAAAACAAACCAACTAATGTACAGCACAGTTGTAGTTATATCTGAATTCGTGGGATGCAAAATCAACAGAGAAGAAAAACAAACAAACAAACAAAGAGCGCACACAAAAATGGAAGATTAAACTGGAAAATAAGTTAAGCTCACATGCAAGCAAGTTAGAAAAGAAACTGAAGAACAAGCAGACCAAAGAATATCTAACCAAGAAATACCACTTAGAAAGAAGGAAGGTCAAGGAAGCACTAGAAATAATAAAGCAACACATAACACCTATAGCCAAGAAGATCGGCAGATATGATGCTTGAATTGCAAATTATAGGCAGAACCTCCAATCAGAAGCATTTCTACCCATCCATCAATGGAGAAACTACAGTGAATCAGTCATTTTTACCTGACAAGGAAGAAACAGTGAAGTTCTGCAAGGGTAGTGCCAATAGCAATAGGCGCCTTGGGTGCAATCCCAAAACAGCTGGAGCAACACTTGAACACTATTGGCAATGATAAATTCGCCATTAGTCAATTGCAAAAGGTGACTTTACTAGGAACTGCTTCCATCCTGTGACGATATCTGTAACACCATCAAACATCTACATCTGCCTATCCCAGGTCCTTGGTAAGGACTAGATGGGTAGACAAAAATGCCAGATCCAGTTTGAACGTCTGTGCGATGAATAATAATAATAATAATAATAATAATAATAATAATAATAATAATAATAATAATAATAATAATAATAATAATAATAATAATAATAATAATAATAATAATAATAATATTGCCATTTTGTAAATAGCATCTGATTCTAAGTGGCGCTCCCTTTTATATTTATTGACTTATAAAGAGGAAAATAGCATGTTTTACCTTGAAGAACCTCTATTCGGTGCAGCATACAATTTATAGCTAAGGCAAAAGAGGTAAAAAAACAAACAGATTTGCTGTGAAAAATTCTGTTTCAAATTGTCTACCATAATGCTGGATTCGGAATAATTTCCAGGTACCACGAAATATTTTCTAAACATTCATCGCGTTTCTGAGAGATGTACTTGACATCTAACAATATTTAATTTCAGTATTTGATAAGGACACAGTTCATGTTTGATCCTATTTGGCACCTGGCCTGAAATAGCACTTAATAATTGACAAACATGATAACTAACATGTAACAATATGTCTGAGGTGGCTTTTAAAGGTAAAATCGACCTGAAATCATGTCTTGTTGCCTTGAGCAGAATAAGGAGAAAATAAGATAGAGAGAGAGAGAGAGAGAGAGAGAGACAGACAGACAGACAGACAGACAGACAGACAGACAGACAGAGATATAGACACAGACATAGATATACTTTACAAATAACCTATTCCTTATTTTTTTGGAAGGAATCCACCAATATTTGATTGCTCATTTGTAATAATTTTAGTAAACAATATATTATATTTATCATTTCAATATTTTAATGATCTACATGGTTGTTTTTATCCTGCTATAACCTGCCCACTGTTGCTTGACAGAAGATGGGCAGCATAAAAATTAACTCAATAAGTACTAAATAAAATCAATATTACTTCAGATTTAATCTCTGGTGAAACAAGACATAACAAACAAATCCCCAGCATCTAGAATTCAATAGATTGGAAGTAAATCTTCATACTTAAGATCCAAGCGTGAATTTGGAATTCACAGAGCTACTTGAGATACCTGAATGGAGAATTGGGACAATTTTCTTTTTTTGCTCACTTCAAATATGTAGCCAACTCTTTCATCCGCACAGTCTCACAATCAAAACATTTTATCACTGGCAAACGCAGAAAGAAAGATACGGAACGTAGGAATATGAAGAGACAACAACTGGCATCTGCTTTGTTGGTTTAATGCTGGACGTGAGCAACTCGTGATATAACTCCAGGTTAGTCTTCGGTTGCTCAAAAAAAAAAATCAGCTTCTAGTAACCACCAGCATTTAAACAGCTGTCATAAAAGAAATGTCTTAGGGCAGACATGTCAAACACAAGGCCCGGGGGCCGGATCCGGCCCACGAAGTGGTTTCACGTGGCCCCCGAAGCCATCCTGGAAACAGTAAGGGAACAGCCCCCACTGCCTTGGCTCTTGCCCAGAGACCCTCCTTCTGCCAGAGACCCTCAGATCTGTCCCACTCCTGCCCAGGCCCCCATAGGCACCCTTGATGTGAACGATGTAGAGCTGGCCACGCCCACCCAGTAGGCCATATGCATTCTAGCCATGCCCACCCAGTAGGCCACGCCCACCCTGGCCATACCCACCCGGTCCCCTGTGGGCAACCGCAATGCTGATGCGGCCCTCAATGAAATTGAGTTTGACACCACTGTCTTAGGGCTGCAGCCCTAGGAAGGATTTCAGAAGAACCACAGTGTGTCAAAGACAATAGATTTCCATCAGCACAAATCTGGAAGCAAGAGGAAGTGTTTATTGTTGACAAGCTGCAAAACCCAAGCCCTATCGGCTTCTTCTTGGCTGGTCCTGAATTAAAACTGCAACTTTCATCCCTTACAGCTTGATATCAGGACTTTTCATAATTTCTTTCCAACTCCTGTTCTTCTTTTTTATTTAATTTTTCAATTCATTAGTGAATTTGCATCTCCACATTTCGGGGGGGGGGGGGGTTGTGTGTGTGGGGGTAATAACCAAAGAGAACAAACTGAAAATAATGCTAATGGGGATACATAACATCAGAAACAATAATATTAAAATCAAAGTTAAGGGGGGGGGAAACCAAACCTAAAATCAAAATCAATAAAATAGCATTCCAATCAATAACAAGTCAAAGCTTCTTATTGGGGACAAAGATTCGGTTTTGGATTTACAGCATACATTATTTTGCTTATTTTATGATTTAACTAAATCCCGTGAGTACTGTATGGTGGCTGAGCAGACTTCCCAGGAAGGGTATTCAATAGGAGTCACATTGAAGTTAGTTAGCCAAGATACCAGCTGTGGAACATTTTCAGAATTGTCTTTCCACTGATCAAAGCAGCTAAGTAATTTTTAATCTATTGAAGTTTCCACTATAATGGCTTTCTTCTACCTTTTTTTAAAGGCAGGGCTACCTGCATTTTTTTATTATTATGATGATTGCTATTTACACATAGATTCCACAACAAAGGAAGCATCACTTGAAGACCTACACAATTTCCCTTGGATACCGTCAAACTGCTCAGATTGTTAAAATCTACTTGCACAATTTTGGGTGGTCCCAAAGACAGGGAGAAGAGTCTTCCTCACTCTCTGTCACAGATATATACTGTTGATTTAAATAAATCTTGGGACTGGTGTACATGGATTACAGGGAGTGAAGTTCTAGTCATAATACGAGCCTCATGTATATTCATTATACATGTAATGGGACATCTCCCATCTTACCAACCACAAAGTCACAGAGAACTGATATCTGATGGAAAAAAATAGGCTATGGGTCTGCATGGATAGAATGCGTCCTTGTCAGCTGCAAAGAATCAGGACCACAGGTTAAGTTCTACTTAAGCTGATTTATTGCTCATGCCTGTACACAAGAATTTACTCAACTGACAGTCAGCACTAAATTGGAGCCAGATAAGAGTTAACATAATTCAAGAGGAGCTGGATTTAGATGTTTGTGGGAATGTAAGGATTTCAGGTGGATTCCTCTCTTAATTCCACCTCTAGGCTGCCTGTCCTTCTGCTACCATCCCAGATCAACCTTTTTAGTGTTAATCTGTTCTTTTATTTCCTAAAAAATTTTTTTTACTCACTTCCGTTGACGAAGATGTGAAATGCTGGTATGGACAATTTTTCCTGTTGGACCATGATTATGGTTTGTTTTTACAGGTTGGGGGGCAGTGGTGGGATTCAAATATGTGAACAACTGGTTCTCTGTGTGGATGCCACTTCCGGAATTCCTTTCTAGGTCTGGGCAACAAAAAATTAGCTACCGGTTCTGCCGAACTGGTGCAAACTGCTGAATCCCACTGTTGTGTAGCTGGTTCTTTGCAGGCAATAAGCAAGACGAGAGGTTGCAAACAGGAATATTACTTTATTGAGGCAAACAGGAACAGAACTGAAACAGAGGCTGCTGCGCAGCTACTTATACATTGGCCACTAGGCGGCAGCCAATAGGTTCAAAGGAACCCATTCCCGCCCCAGATCATCCAATGATCTTCTTGGAGACAGCAAGTCTGGCTTAGTCAGTGACCGTTATACAGACACACCATTGAGCAACCATAAGCAGCATTCAAACAGACACGTGAACAGTTCAAATAAAGATCCCAATACATTACACCCACCACTGTTGGGGGGGGGGGTGTCTCACAAGAAATTTGACTTTGAGGGCAAGAGAATAAACTCTTAAATATAACAATTGACTTGATTTCCCTCCAATACATTGGCTATTTTGAGACACAAATGTTCCTCCCATTTAATGAGAGGATCCACAAATGTTTGCAACTATCAACTGCGACAGGACTGAACTGTTGCCAAATTGCAGCAAATCCTTTACAGGGGAAGCTGTTTTAAACCCTTGAAATTTAGTTGCATGTTGGTGTCAGCTTACTGCATGCATTAAACTCCAGAGCAAACACAGCCACAGACAGAGCAATAATTTCGGCTCCCGTTAACAATCAGAGCTCTTCCAAGTTCAGATTTTTCTGCAATGGGCCATAGTTTTCTAGCTGATCAAACTATTCTGTGTTTCCACAGATAAGAATCCATTAATGTTTATTGCAAATACGCAATTTTGACTACACCCCCTTCTGTCCTCTGTCTCCCCCAGATATGTCATAGGGTTTCTGTATTATTTTTAAACCATACCTTTTTCTTCCTGAAATGAGACATTTTGTAAACAAGAAAAAGTGCATTTCAATATTGCAAAATTAATTCTGGAGGAATCCCTCTAAAGTGAAAATGTGTGATATTCCTGCTCTGAACTGTGTTGTTTAATATATGTATAATCACAAACATCTTAACAACAAACACAAGTTCTATCCTGAACACTTGTTTTGTATTGCACAACACTGCTTAACATTTAGGCACATTTTAAAGGTGTCGATATGCTTATTTTAGAGAAACAGAGCAGAGTGACATATTTTAATGCATATTTTACAAATGTGTACATTCCTACATATGTCTTGAGGACAACATTTGCGTATACATTTACAAGCATCTATTTTGGAGAATTAAATATTATAGGCAGCGAAATACCAACTCAAAAGCATCAATATTTAAGCGCAAGGCTTTAATCTGGTCTCAGTTTGGTATGTTGGTACAGAAAGAGGCTTCTCAGGTGTTTGAAAAATCTAAGGTTATAATCTTAATCTTAGTTGCTTTGGATAGTGAGATAGGCGGCATATAAATTAATAATAAAAATTAAATAAACCCATTCACCTTAAGGAAATAAGAGCACGGTGGCGCAAGTGGTTGGAATGGAGCACAGTAAGTTAGCAAGCCTGCGTTCGAGACCTGAGACCTGCCGTGGGGTGGGGTTGAGCTCTCGTCCTTCCCTCCAGCTCCTGCTGGTTATGTGAAAGGAGCCCCCAGCCGGGCGTCCCCAGAGCAACAGTGATGTCACCAGCTAATCCTTTCAACCCGGAAGTGCCTTGGCACCTCTGCCAGGAGTGCAACAACTTTAAGGAAACGAATTTTTGAGCAGCTATATTTAATATTAAAAACTACTAATGGCTTTAACCATATGGCTCTAACCCACAAATTAAATGTTTTAAATTAAAATTAAATTAGACTTATCTCTAAAGATGTTTAGCGTTGCACCAGAACCCTACCAGTTTTAGGAAGTTTGACAGTGTTTTATCATTTACTAGTATGCGTTTCCATCTTTTGGTAACTTCAGTTAGAGCAGAGGTCTTCAGACTTGGCCCTTTTATGACTTGTGGACTTCAAATCCCATAGGTCCTCAGCCAGTGGGAGTTGAAGTCCACAAGTCATAAAGGGGCCATGTTTGAAGACCCCTGATTTAGAGGATTATTGAAATAACTAAACTGCCACTTATCCATTTGACATCCATTAACTGTTATCCATGATTAACTTAGCTGGCCTTGCTAGGCATATCTGGTTCATTCAATTGTTCATCTATGTTTTAGCCTCCAGCCCCCTAATCATCTTTGTTGCTCTTCTCTGGACTCTTTCTAGAGTCTCTGCATCTTTTTTACATCGTGGCGACCAAAACTGGATGCAGTATTCCAGGTGTGGCCTTACCAAGGCATTGCAAAGTGGTATTAGCACTTCACGTGATCTTGATTCTATCCTTCTGTTAATGCAGCCTAGCACTGTGTTGGCTTTTTTGGTAGCTGCAGCACACGGCTGGCTCATATTTAAGTGCTTGTCCACCAGGACTCCAAAATGCTACAACAGAACTGAAAAAAACTGACTTAGAGCTGGTCCTCACCCTTATAACCATTGCAGCATCCCTGTGATCATGATTCAAGCATGTGGCAACCAGCTCGCATTTACAATGTTGCAGTGTCCCAGGACCACGGGATCACTATTTGTGATCTTCCCAATGGCTTCTGACAAGCAAGGTCAATGGGTAAACCAGCAGGGATGGTCACAACTTGTGGTCATGTGATGTCCCACTTAATGACTGTAGTGATTTGCTTAATAGCTACAGCAAAAAGATCATAAAATCAGGGATGACCAGGTGGTGCCTCACTTAATGCCCACACCAATTAACAACAAATTTTCCAGTCCCAACTGTGGTCATAATGACACATGCACGCACACATACACACAGAGAAACACACAAAACATCACCATATTTCCTCAAAATACTATAACATGCTGCATTCTATGAAGCGTACCCGAGCAATTCTAAAGTCAGGAGATACATAATAGACATTAATTAGCTGAATAGCTCTTCAGAACTATTTTCAAATATGCACATTCTTGAATGCAAAATATTAACAGTTTTTCTCCACCGGTCTTTCCTAAGGTCAGGATTATTTATTCAACCCTGCATCTGTTTTCTAACAGAATGGGCATATTATGTGGAAAGGGAAGCACAAGTCACTTTCAATAAATTATTATATGAGATTTATCTGGGGTTCTAGCATTGAAGACAGTATTTGAAGAAATTCAGCTTCTGTGTTTTGAATGAAACTGGAAATCTTAAAGGGATTTGCCCAACAGTGTTGATGGCACCCTCATATAAATTCCAAACCAATAAAAAAGGCCTGGTTTATTTCAGCATTTGAAGCACAAAAAATAATAAATAAAATCATAAAATAACATAAAATAAAATGACATAAAATAAAAATCCGCAATGCACTCTAGGAAATAAAAATAGCAAGAATAACAAATTAAAAAAACTGTTTCACTAATGGCTGACAACACTCACAATCGTCTCCAGCCAGTCTGAAGAACTAACATTAAATCCTAGTTCAGTTAAACCTAGTACAGAAACTGCTAACCTGATCCCATGTATATTTTATTTTAAAGCACATCTTATCGGACTGATCCAATTTATTGCTGGATAAGCATGATCAATTTTCATCTTAGTAGCAAGAACTTTATTATCAGCCCAAAGAATCAGTTATCTCGAACTGAAAGTAAAGCATACTCTACTACATCATAAAAGCTTATTCTATAATCAATATATTAACTGTTAAGACAGAGGTGAGGAACGATGGCCCCTATATGACTCGTGGCTGGCTCAGGAATTCTGGGAGTTGAAGTCCACAACTCCTGAAAGGACCATTGTTCCCAACTCATGTGTTAAGGTAGGAGTCTTCAAACCTGGCCCTTTTATGACTTGTGGACTTCAACTCCCAGAATTCCTCAGCCAGACATGCTGGCTGAGGAATTCTGGGAGTTGAGGTCCACAAGTCATAAAAGGGCCAAGTTTGAAGAACCTTGTATTAAGGGCATTCATTCTTTTCACAGTCACCTGAAGGCTAACACTTTGTGGAAGGACATCGTCAGCACTGATATTACTGAACTGCCCAAAATTTTGTTGACAAACAAGAGTTCTGACTTCTTAAACTTTTTTTTTCTAATTTCTGTCAATGTAGCTCTCAATCTACTACTTAAAGGTCAATTTTGCACTTCAGACTGTAGAGAAAAGTCATGGGTGTGTACAAGAGACAGAAAAAGATTATCAATCATGAAATCTCTGATTCAAAAATCATCTTATTTCATAAGCAGTTAAATTGCTATATAAAATGTGAAAATATCTGATCCGATTGCAAGTTTCCTAAAACAGGTATAAAAGAAATGGCCTTCTTTGTGTGGCTCCCAAGCTATGGGATTGTCAAGCTGTCCAGATGAACACTAATACAAATTATACAAGTGTTATAATTTAAACTTATAACACTCTTCATCACCATCCAGAAAGAAAGGACACAAGATAGTCAGGAACACAGGAATATAGTAATAGCAATAGTACTTAGACTTATATACAACTCCACAATGCTTTACAGCCCTCCCTAAGCGGTTTAGAGTCAGCGTATTGCCGCCAACAATCTGGGTCCTCATTTTACCAACCTCAGAAGGATGGAAGGCTGAGTCAACCTTGAGCTGGTCAGGATCGAACTGCCAAACTGCAGCTGGCAGTCAGCAGAATTAGCCTGCAGTACTGCATTCTAACCACTGCGCCACCATATCATGAGGTAAATTAAACAGTGTACAGAACACAGAGAAGAAAAAGGCGGGGGAAAAGGGAAACTCCCCCTTTATACCGTATTTACGTCAACCAATCATTGCATAAATTGCCTTATGCATGGCTCAGCACTCTAACTAATCAACTACAACTGTGTGTTCTGGCCTATTGTACACTTTAGTGTTCCACCTACTAAATTCAATATCTTAATAGGGATTCATCCGCTAAAGAGGTGTATTTGGGTGAGTTCAGAAAAAAAATTATGAATTATGAAAATTAAGTTGCAATTGAATGTCAGTAATAATTTCACTACTAAAATTACTTAAATTTCATTAATAATTGAATTACATTTCACAGACTAGAATGGAATAGAAAATCCAATTCAATCTAGTTGGGAGAGGGGATAAAACATGTCTTACAAATCTTTTGGACCACAATTCCCATAAGCTCCAACCAAAGCTATAGACCAAACCACCTAAAGAACATTGATTAGCCACTTTCAGGTTACGTCTTTCCTGGCCTTGAGCATTTTTAATGTATTTTGGTTTTATTATAATAGCGAGGGTCAGCGGTGGGATTCAGATATGTGAACAACCGGTTCTCTGTGTGGATGCCGCTTGCGGAAGTCCATTCTGGGCCTGGGCAAGAAAAAATTAACTACCGGTTCTGCCAAAGTGGTGCGAACCGGCTGAATCCCACCACTGGCGAGGGTGTTAAGTTAAACTATTAATACATTGTTGGAAAGAACTTCACTAGATAGGTTGCACATCAAGCAGCTGCATTCATGCAAACTTGTGTTGTGGATGAGGGCCACATTGCCCTGGAGAAATCCAGTTTCTTATCAGTTCAGAATATAAGTCTGATGTATTTTAGGAATCCCAACAGTAGCAAATTGAATAAGTGGGTTCAACATGTTCAGTGAACCGGATCATTGTCATTTTATTGTAATTAACTAGGTGGGTCTCTCTTTGTCCTAGTGGAGATTTTATCAAGCTCCATTTCCTAGATTTAAGTATTGGTGATCGTTAAACTTTCCCTTCTTACTCCTTTCCCTGTGGCGAATCTTCTCCTTCTCCCTTTTACATGAGCAGAAAAGAAAAGGAGAACAAGAAATATGGACCAGATGAAGTGGCGATCTCACGAAGAAAAGAAAATGAGAGATGCAGTACCACCCTTGGTTCCTTTGGCTTCCTAGCTTCACTTCTTTTTGACTTCTGTTGCAACCTGGAGATGGCATGAACCAAACTTATATTCTTACACAATGAGAAATATGGACTCTAGTATCCATGACAGGCTAGATTCTGAAATTATATCATCTTAGAGAATATGAGTAATGTTTAATTATAGCTGGGATACACTGAAGCGTATGGAATATGCAGCGTGTACCCATGTGTTTAGAAGGAAGAAGGGCAGAGAGACAATTTCAATCCGGAAATGAAAGCAACTATAATTGTCAGAAACTAGTTGGAAGTCATTTTGCATAAAGTATACCAGTTACTTATAACCCAAGTCTCACATTCGTCAGTGTTGTAAATTCTAGAATTTGAGACTCTAGAAAGAGTGCAGAGAAGAGCAACAAAGATGATCAGGGGACTGGAGGCTAAAACATACGAAGAACGATTGCAGGAATTGGGTATGTCAATGGTTTAGGACGCTGAGCTTGTCGATCAGAAGGTCGGCAGTTTGGCGGGTTGAATCCCAAGTGCCACGTAACAGAGCGAGCGCCTGTTACTCGTCCCAGCTTCTGCCAACCTAGCAGTTCGAAAGCACGTAAAAGTGCAAGTAAAAAAATAGGGACCACTACAGTGGGAAGATAACAGCGTTCCATGCGCCTTTGGCGTCTAGTCATGCCGGCTACATGACCACGGAGACGTCCTCAGACAAGCGCTGGCTCTTCAGCTTTGAAACGGAAATGAGCACTGGCCCCTAGAGTCGGAAACGACCAGCACGCATGGGCGGGGGAACCTTTACCTTTTTAGTTTAATGAAAAGAAAGACTAGAAGTGACATGACAGCAGTGTTCCAATATTTGAAGGCCTTCCAGAAAGAAGAGGGGTTCAACCTATTCTCCAAAGCACCTGAAGGCAGGACAAGAAAAAAAACGATGGAATCTAATCAAGGAGAGATCCAACCTAGAACTAAGGAGGAATTTCCTGACAGATCAATTCATCAGTGGAACGGCCTGCCTCCACACGTTATGGGTGCGCCAACACTGGAGGTTTTTAAGAAGAGATTGGACAACCATTTGTCTGAAATGGTATAAGGTTTCCTGCCTGAGCAGGGGATTGGACTAGATGACCTCCGACTCTGTTATTCTGTTATTCTAAGTTGTACATTTGAGGTATCTACTACCTCTCTCCCTCCAAGGAGTGTTCTCCCCCTTGTACCAAATCAGAAAGACCTTCTGTTGTAAGAGATTTCTCTATCACTCAAATGAGGAGGGAACATAGGAAAGAGCAAGCAGGGCTGTGTGTTTGTGTATCTGGGTGTATGGAGTGACCACATCTATTTCTCCTTCCAGGGACACATGAAAGAAACTAGCGTGTCTGTTCTCCTTACATAGGTACTTTGTCTACTACCTTCACGTCTGTTGTTCTACAGCAGTTCCCATAAAGCACCACAAAACCCCAGCTGAATAAACCAAAGCAGTCAAAGGAGGAATGGATCAACCAAGGAAGGGCGTCCAATGTGTTGACCACTGGCTGAGCATGCAAGAATAAAGAAGCCTTGATGGAGAGATACAATCACCCATTGCTGTTTGTTTATTTTAACTCTTCTACCACAGCCTGGAAATTTCCTTTCCCCCCCCTTTCCCCCCCCTGCTCCTTTGCTTCGCCCTACTACCCGCTTAATGTTCCCCCACTGAGAGACCTTTGTGATCTAAAAAGCAGCTGCACCCCCCCATCTCCACTCTCTGAAGGCTGGCAATTTTATACAGATGCATAATACGTCTTAAAATAACCACTTGGCACTTTTCATAGCATACCACTGTCCACTCCTTTGAAATCCACAACAAATTTTTTTTCCTCCTTAAATTCAGGAGAAATAGAATAAGTGTCAGAACAAAATCAGAGTAGCTGTTTTTTCTTCACTGAAAGGAGAAAAGACCTCTAGTTCTTAATGATGGGTGCCTGGTTCTTGATTTCCCCACTGTGGTTCGCACGGGGGGGGGGGAAATGACTGGCCGCTGAATAAGTTCCACTGATAAATATTGTTTTGGAGAAGATGAGAAAGATGTCTTCTAGGGCTAGGACTACAGTACCCCATTCATACTTAGAGGACATTTCTTCTAGGTGTTAGCGTTGTTAAGTAATGATGACATGATTCTCGGAAGTAACAGGGACAGAAGTAAGCGGGCTGACGTTGTCCAAATGGACCCATTTCAGCCATCTCTTACTTGGTTCAAATAAAAGCAGATCAGGTTGTCTCTCTTCTGACATAAGTGTGAGTTTCAACCTCATCAACACCACCCATCACTCTGCATGTAGATAGACATACATTTTCCACCTACAGCTGTCCATATATCCATTCCTTTGGTTTATGTACTCTTTCCTGACAATCAGCAAATCATTCAGTGTAACTTATATACTCAGATGGAACTCAATGTTTGCACTCAGCATTAGACTTCACCAATCTGGGCCCTTAAGTGAATCCAACTTTCAGAATCTCCAGTCAAATTAAGCATTTTGGGAGTGAAGCATCCATATCTAATGAATGGAGAGGGTTTGGATAAGGTACTATACAGCATATAGACAGAGTCTACAAAACTGCCAATGTTGAGAGAAAATGATCTGGTTCACACATTAAACTTTATGTTGAAGGAAGAACTATTGACAAAGCTACAATGTGGATTCTTAGGTCTTGATGAGGAGCTTAGTGGGACTCCAGCCACTAATTGTCACACAACAGCACTTATCTGTGCTATACAATTCACCCCTTATAACAATGGGCAGCGAAACATCTGTGAATGTACCAAGACTCAAGAGACAATTCAAAACATCTTGTAGAAGCAGGCACCAGACCATCAACTGCCAGAGCTGAAGGAGCAGTTGGATTTACTGCATAACAAGTATAGAGGAATAGTTTAATTTAGGGATTCTAGCTAACTATCATGTTCTCCCTTAGTTGATTCCACCCAGTTTTCCATTTCCCCCTATCAGCTAACATTCCACAATTACTAAGCAATTCATTCAGCTCCCATTGAGGTGTCTAAGGAGCCACTCTTAGAGACCTTTTATAAATGCGTTTGCTCTTCTGAACAGCTTGAGTTCCTTTAAACATATTGAACCAATGCCATACCTGATATGATGTATGCAATAAGAAGCAGAAGAGAGGAACTAGAATTTATTAATCCATCCTTCCATATGATCTATGATCTAGAACAGTGTTCCCCAGCCTTATCCACGTGAAGATGTGTGGACTTCAATTTCTAAAGCTCTGGGAGTTGAAGGCCACACATCTTCGAGTGGCCACTGATCTAGAAGATAGAATAGATAGGATCTTTGAAAATCTTTTTTTAAGTACAGAATTTGGTCCATGTTCCCCTACCCGGAGTTTTCTTTGTGAAAATGTAATAATTGTGATTTATTTAATAATTTAAATTAAATTTAAAAAATGAAATGCACCTTCTAACCTAACAGCCATATTTCATTTATTAAAAACCTATAAGAGAACACAGCAACTGCATTTTCAAACTACATGCGGCTTAGCAAAAATAAAGAGTATATATCTGGACAACATCACAAGGAGGTGTCATACTTTTTTTTAGACACCATCTGTCACCAAAAAAAAGCAAAAATGAATGTGGCAGGACGGTTTCCAACACAGATCATTTAAACCTATCAAGAATATATATATATGTCTATTTGCAGCAAAGGTGGTATGGCTGAGATACAAGGGACTAGAGAATTATTGTATCACTCCAGCTTTAGTGAACAACTGGCAAAGAAGGATGTGTAGACTGAGAAGATCAGAGAACTAAAATAGACATATGTGTTTAATTGCTTCACATTCTAATTCTAAGGTAAAGGTTCCCCCGCACATGCATGCTAGTCGTTTCCGACTCTAGGGGCTGGTGCTCATCTCCGTTTCAAAGCTGAAGAGCCAACGCTTGTCCGAGGACGTCTCCGTGGTCATGTGGCCGGCATGACTAGACGCCAAAGGCACACGGAACGCTGTTACCTTCCCACCGTAGTGGTCCCTATTTTTCTACTTGCATTTTTACGTGCTTTCGAACTGCTAGGTTGGCAGAAGCTGGGACAAGTAACAGGCGCTCACTCTGCTACGCGGCACTCGGGGATTTGACCCGCCAAACTGCCAACCTTCTGATCGACTAAAAACAGGAAAATCTCTCAATTACATGACTGTGTATCATGCAACCTTACAGGCTGATAGCAGCCCAAAGATCTCACCAACCCCTCTTGCTTTCATTAAAACAAGTTTCTAGCAAACCTAGAATCCAGGTTATCTAAGCATGGCATGTTGAAATATCAGCAACAGAAGAGGAGAGTGGCCAAGCCTTTTCTAATTACGATTTTCTGTTAGCAACTTCCCTTTTGCTGAGGAACAAGTTAACTCAACGACTACAAACCATTTGCTTGAAACAAGCTGCTGAAGAATTTATCAGATGCAAAAGAACTTTGTGAATTCTCCATATTCAGACCTGTGACTGGTTTTTGTAGGAGTCTCTAAAAGATGTCAGTGAGCTGGGGTATTTGCAAATTTGAGCCTAATTTTAAGGACTCCGTGGCATGAACATTCATTGCCAATTCTGTAAGTTCCCAGAAGAACTCCGAAGAGAAAAACAATATGAATACAGGTGATACCTGACTTACAACAGCCCATTTGATGACCATTTGAAATTACAACAGCATTGAAAAAAGTGACTTATGACCAGTTTTCACACTTATGACCATTGCAGCATCCCATGATCATCTGATCAAAATCCAGACATTTGGCAACTGACTCATATGTGATCATGTGATGACCTTTTGTGACCTTCTAATAAGTCAATGGGGAAGTCAGATTCACTTAACAACTGTGTGACTAACTTAACAGCTGCAGTGATTCACTTAACAACTGTGCAAGAAAGGTCATGGGGCAAAACTCACTTAAAATTATCTTACTTATCGACAGAAATCACCAAAAAAAATATCTCTGCTTTTGGACCATTAAGCAGGCAAAAAAGCTGGTAGATAGCGTCCTTGTTATACAATGAGAAATATCCAAATAAGAAGGTGAGTGCCATCCTAGGGGGGGGGGGAGAAAAAGGACTCAAGCAAGCTGAGTTCATCTTAGTGAACCGCCAAGAATGTGATGCGACAGAATGTGCAACTTAGAGAAACAGCAGAAGGGAGTCGTGGCAGCACAGAGCTTTCCCAAAGAGGAGGTACATTCTACTTTATAATGCCCTGGGAAGACCACACTTGGAATATTGTATCCAGTTTTGGCCATCATGATATAAAAAAGACGTTGGGACTCTAGAAAGAGTGCAGGTAAGAGCAACAAAGATGCGTGGAGGACTGAAGGCTAAAACATATGAAGAACAGATGCAGGAATTGGATATGTCTAGTTCAGGGGTGTCAAACTCAATTTCATTGAGGGCCGCATCAACATTGCGGTTGCCCTCAGGGGGCCGGGTGGGTATGGCCAGGGTGGGTGTGGCCTACTGGGTGGGCGTGGCTAGAGTGCATATGGCCTACTGGGTGGGCGTGGCCAGCTCTAGATCGTTCGCATCAAGGGTGCCTATGGGGGCCTGGGCAGGAGTGGGACAGATCTGAGGGTCTCTGGCAGAAGGAGGGTCTCTGGGCCAGGGCCAAGGCAGTGGGGGCTGTTCCATCCCTGTTTCCAGGATGGCTTCACGGGCTACGTGAAACCACTTCGTGGGCCGGATCCGGCCCCCTGGCCTTGTGTTTGACATGTCTGGTCTAGTTCAATGAAAAGAAGGGGTATGGTATAGGGACCGCAAGGCGATCAAACCAGTCAGTCCTAGAGGAGATCAACCCTGACTGCTCTTTAGAAGGCCAGATCCTGAAGTGGAAACTCAAATACTTTGGCCACCTAATGAGAAGGAAGGACTCACTGGAGAAGAGCCTCATGCTGGGAAAGGTTGGGGGCAAGAGAAGAAGGGGACGAGAGAGAATGAGGTGGCTGGATGGAGTCACTGAAGCAGTAGGCATGAGCTTAAATGGACTCCAGAAGATGGTAGAGGACAGGAAGGCCTGGAGGAACGTTGTCCATGGGGTCGCGATGGGTCGGATACGATTTCACAACTAACAGCAACAACATAGGGTTTCTTGTTTGAGCAGGAGGATTGGACTAGAAGACCTCCAAGGCCCCTTCCAACTCTTATTCTGTTATCAGAGGGAAGTCCAAATTTTAAGAGACTGCACAGTCCCAAGCTAGATGCAGTAGGAAGGAAGAGGATCAGGGTAGAATCTCTCTGGATCTGCCTAACAGTTGAGAAGGTGATAGTTTGGCAATTCTACTGGGTGTAAGCAAATAAAGGATTGGACTGAATTGGATTTCATTGTACTGTTTATGGGCTTGGGATTGACACAGCGCCATGTGGTTTTTATGGCAGCAATATGGAAGTGATCTGTTGTTCCCTTTAAGTTGCTCTCTGGCCAAGGAATTTCCCTATCCATGTATTACCTAGGCATGACATTATTTTGCTTTTCTGAAATTCACCAACTTCAGTTGGGTCCTGCAACCTGAAGGAAACATTTAAATCGGTACAGCAGCCAACGTTTGTCTCTGACCTAACAGTAGCTCCCGATCTGCATTGTTTTAATGTGACAAAATTCACCATGCAAAATGTATCTATGTAATTTACATGGAAATAAACTCACATGACATGGAATTCCCCCCCCCTCTTCTAATAGTGGAATTTGCTATCATCCAGTGAAGCAGATGGATGGGAGATGCAATCAACATATTTCTTCACACTAATTGTGACACGCTGATCACATGCCAAGATGGAGAGCTGCAATTTCTTGCATCCAATATACAGAGATTTCAAAAACACGGATGTTATGATGCCCCATATTTTAAAGTGGCATTTACATCAAATTAGACCAATTCAAGATGAATAAATCATTCCACAACTATTAGCCAGATGAGCCGTGGGAGGCAGTAGACTTCTGATACAGCAATGAGATGCAGAAGACAGTAACAAAAGACTATTTATTTCATGCCTCACTTCAGCTTTACCGAGAAACATCTGGTGGGACGTAGAAGAAACCCCAAATGGACGGAGTCAAACCATTAAATAATGGATTATTGACTGTCTGGTATAGCACCATGTCTGAAGTTCAAGTGAATGGACTTGCTGGGTCCCTGCAACAAGATGGCAAGTTTTGACCCAAGGTTGACACTTTGAGCAGACAACTTAGTCTTTGATACTTTGTGGTGAATACTTCTTCTTCTTCTTCTTCTTCTTCTTCTTCTTCTTCTTCTTCTTCTTCTTCTTCTTCTTCTTCTTCTTCTTCTTCTTCTCCTTCTCCTTCTCCTTCTTCTCCTTCTTCTTCTTCTCCTCCTCCTCCTCCATTTATTATTTCTTCTTCTTCTTCTTCTTCTTCTTCTTCTTCTTCTTCTTCTTCTTCTTCTTCTTCTTCTTCTTCTTCTTCTTCTTCTTCTTCTTCTTCTCCTCCTCCTCTCCTTCTCCTCCTCCTCCTTCTTCTTCCTCTTCCTCTTCTTCCTGCTTTCTCCCTCCTCCCTCCCACTCCTCACCTTCCCCTTCTTAAGAGCTAGCAATAAAAATCCAGTTGAAAGTTATGGAACCAGGTTGGAGGCAAGAAGGAGGAGAGAGCAGTCTTCCTCCTTCTTTCTGTTCCACCTCTGTTTAAATCTGTTCTTTGTTCAGAAAGCCATACAGCCCTACCTACCAACTCAAGAACGGCTCAAGCCAGTCAAACCAGGTATTGAAGAAAGTGATGGAAAACAGCTCCCTCCCAAATCTTACTTTGGGAAACTAATCTGACAGAGTGAAAGAAGGCTATTATGTACTGATCTCAACCCTACCTCAGTTACCAAAGACTTTATTGGATTATTAAAAAGCCATAGCTGCTATTCAAGGTCCACACTCTCACGATCCTGAATGTGCTAGTGAATTAAGAAATATAACATTTTTTTTCTTCCTGATGTTGGCTTTTTTTCCCAGGGGGAAAGGGGATGTCTTACCAAGGTAAAGGTAAAGGTTCCCCCTCACATGCGTGCTAGTCGTTGTGGACTACCTGCAAAGGGGAGGAGACTGATGGAACAAAATTGTGTCCCACGAAATAGGCAGTGAAACAGTCTGCTTGCAACTTTTCAACCTTGCAAGGTAGACCAGCCAAGAAGCACAGGCAAAAGAACTAGCTCCAGCTTTATTGTAAGGTAAAAGGTAAAGGTTCTCCCGCACATGCGTGCTAGTCGTTTCCAACTCTAGGGGCCGGTGCTCATCTCCGTTTCAAAGCCGAAGAGCCAGCGCTTGTCCGAGGACATCTCCGTGGTCATGTGGCTGGCATGACTAGACGCCAAAGGCGCACGGAACGCTGTTGCCTTCCCACCGTAGTGGTCCCTATTTTTCTACTTGCATTTTTACGTGCTTTCGAACTGCTAGGTTGGCAGAAGCTGGGACGAGTAACAGGCGCTCACTCTGTTACGCGGCACTCGGGATTCGACCCGCCAAACTGCCGACCTTCTGATCGACAAGCTCAGCATCCTAACCCACTGAGCCACCGTGTCCCTTCGCCTTACCAAGGTCCTACCTAAAAGTATGAGTTGCGAGACCCCACCCCCACATTTAAAGATTTAAAAGTAAGGATTTAGTACGTAGGAGGGATTCCAGAGCAAAGTATTTTTGGCATCACTGCACAGTTCCAGGTGTACAAATCTACAGGTACTCTTTGACTTAATGACCACAATTGAATTTTGATGCTGCAAAAGTCACAAATATGAAACACGGTCATGTTTTTGTTGTTTTTTTACTTCTGTTGTAACTAAACAAATGGTTGTAAAGTGAGGACTCCCTGTACTGGCAAAGCAGACAGAAGGATGGAGATTTATAGCAGGGGTCTGTTCTGAGGTTCTTAGGATAGCAGCTTTGGGATTATTCGTCTGTTCAGCAGGTTCCAGGAAAAAAAGCACTGAAGGTGCATTGCTAAGAGAGTTAATCTGAAGAGTTAAAAAAACTGCATAATTATTTCTCCCTACAAACACTTGCATGTTCTGTGCATTATTTCTTGTGATTGACATCAATCTAGCCCTCTTAATAATAATAATAATAATAATAATAATAATAATAATAATAATAATAATAATAATAATAATAATAATAATAATAATAATAATAATAATAATAAGTTGGAAGGGACCTTGGAGGTCATCTAGTCCAACCCCCTGCTCAGGCAGGAAACCCTATGCCATTTCAGGCAAATGGCTGTCCAGTCTCTTCTTAAAAACTTCCAGTGTTGGAGCATTCACCACTTCTGGAGGCAGGTTGTTCCACTGGTTAATTGTTCTAACTGTCAGGAAGTTTCTCCTTAGTTCTAGGTTGCTTCTCTCCTTGACTAGTTTCCATCCATTGCTTCATGTCCTGCCTTAGGGCACTTTGGAAAATAGCTTGACTCCCTCTTCTTTGGGGCAGCCCCTGAGATATTGGAACACTGCTATCATGTCACCCCTCACCCTTCTCTTCGTTAAACTACACATACCCAATTCCAGCAACCGTTCCCTATATGTTTTAGCCTGCAGTCCCCTAATCATCTTTGTTGCCCTTCTCTGTACCCTTTCTAGAGTCTTAACATCTTTTTTACATCATGGTGACCAAAACTGGATGCAGTATTCCAGGTGTGGCCTTACCAAAGCATTGTAAAGTGGTATTAGTACTTCACTTGATCTTGATTCTATCCCTCTGTTAATGCAGCCTAGCACTGTGTTGGCTTTTTTGGCAGCTGCAGCACACTGCTGGCTCATATTGAAGTGATTGTCTACTAGGACTCCGAGATTCCTCTCACAGTTACTACTATTGAGAAAGGTACCACCTATACTATACCTGTGCATTTGATCTTTCCTGCCTAAATGTAGAACCTTACTTTTTTCACCACATTTTGTTAGATAGCGCCCAGTGTTCGAGTCTGTCCAGATCCTCCTGTATCTTAAGCCTATCTTCTGGAGTATTGGCTATTCCTACCAGCTTGGTGTCGTCTGCAAATTTGATGAGTTCCCCATCTATCCCCTCATCCAAATCGTTAATGAAGATGTTGAAGAGCACTGGGCCCAGAACAGAGCCCTGGGGCACCCTACTACACACTTCCTTCCATGTAGATGCAGTTCCATTGAGGACCACACGCTGAGTACGGCCTGTCAGCCAGCTACGAATCCATCTGGTGGTGATGCTATCTAACCCACATTCTTCTTCCTCTGTTTTTCCTTCCAAAGAGCAAATGAATTTTGCAGATGGAACAAGTACCAAAGAGAGATGCTTTAACAGTAGCTTCTCCCAAGACCTTTGGTTCAAGAGCCGGGATTCACAGATGCACCCTTTCAGCACACACGACGTTAGGGGTGGTGGTGCAGTATGCGTGTGAACCCTGACCAGCAAATGCTCATCAACAACATCTGCCGCGTTGCTCACAAAGACAGACCTAAAGAGCAATCTTATGCGCCTATGGTTGCTGGGAGAATAGCTACAAAGACAGAGCTGTGTGTCCTTGTGCTTGCTTATGAGATGCTCCAAATAATTAGTGTCAGGCAGAAAAAAATGATCCTGCATTTCATCTCCCCACTGTCCCTAATTTAAGTTGGTGAAAGAGGAACGGTTTCAAAAATGTATTGGACAAGGGAAGAGAATTTGGTGAAATCTTTATGGCTTGTTTGTGAATTATTGCCCTTACTTAAATGAGAGACAGATGAAAGATAAGACTAAACAACTATGAACTGTCCAGCAATCTGCAATCTCCCTGGCTTGTCATACAGTACTTCATTAAACCCCTAGAAAAGGAATCATCCAAACCTTTGCTCGGACTGCAGAGTGTGGACACCCAGAAAATTCTCTATGTGTGTGCTAGTATACTACAAGCACTCAGCCACTCAATCACTGGTCATTGCATGCCTGGCCTATTGCGGTGTGTTCTACATGGTGCTATCTTTAAAGAGTATTCGGAAGCTACAATAAAACTAGCACCTAGGTTGGCTCATGTTACACCACTGCGTTGGCAGCCTGTGTAATGCCAGGTACAATTCAAGGTGTGATTCCAGGTACAATTCAAGGTGTTGTCCCAAAGGTTCTTCTTCAAAACACATCTGGAATTTCTGTATTTTTTTTCTTTTGAAGGCGTTTTGCTACTCATCCAAGAAGCATCTTCAGTTCTGACTGAAAGGTGGGGAAATGGTGTTTCTCCACCATTCAGTCAGAACTGAAGAGGCTTCTTGGATGAGAAGGAAAATGTCTTCAAGAGAAAAATTGTCTAATTGCCTTTTGAAAAAGCACCATTGGGACAACCATGTCCTGTCCTATTGGGATGAGACAGTTGCTCAGCCTGGACAATCGTCATGAAGGGCTTTAAAAGTGATAATCAACACCTTGAATTGTCCATGGAGATTCAAGGTGTTGATTGTCACCTTTAAAGCCTTTCATGACATGGGCCCGGGCTGAGCAACTGATTCATCTCAATGGGACTGGCCCACCCCAGCCATGCTGACAGAAGCAGCATGCTGCAGATGCTGTTGGTCAAGGGATTCCAGCTGTGGCTCTGCTCTTTGGAACAACATGCCACACGAGGTGGGATCGGCACTGATCCTTCTGCCAGTTGGCCTGGGGCCCCAACGGAGGCACACCACTCTAGAGGTGACTATTGGATTAAGAGAAGACCCCACCTCTCCCTGCCCATTTTGTGCTTCCTTCCTCCCCATTTTTCTATTACAAATTATCATCATTGTCATTTATGGTTTTTAATGTTTGCCAGTTCTTAATGTTTGTAAGCCGCCCAGAGTTGCCTCTAAGTGAGATGAGTAGCATATAAGTCAAACAAGGAAACAAATAAACCCAAATTGCTGTGATTGAGTTACCCTGCAGTAAGATGGGCGATTAATAAGATAGATATAGATAGATAGATAGATAGATAGATAGATAGATAGATAGATAGATAGATAGATAGATAGATAGATAGATAGATAGATATAGACAGACAGACACACAAACACACAGAGAGAGAGACAGAGACAGAGAGAGACAGAGACAGAGACAGAGAGAGAGAGGAAACAGTATGTTGGCTTGTAAGATAGTTGCAAATTCAGAGAACTTAGCTTACATAGAATTAGGGGACTATGTTCTTAGTAGAACTGATTTTTATTGCACTTTGCCCAAAATGTATCCAAACCAATCACTTTTTTTTATCATCATCAGTAGGCAATCCTATATGTGGTACAGGTATAATAAAAGCTAATAACTCTGTCTAATCTTCTCTATCTTACTAAAAAGTGTTGTGAAAGCCTGGATGGACTAAAGCCTGATAGGGTATTGAGGTCCATCCTGAATTTAATTGTGATGACATCAGCAGATGGAAGAGTGTGGCTTGCAACATAGGAGAAGTAAATGATGACAGCAGGAATGATCATATAAAATCATAAAGGAAATTGATGTGTTCTGCGCCTGTGGAACTAAGAGAAAAAGGAAGGAATAGTTCTGAATGAAAATTGTTCTTGTGCAGCAGAGCTAATGAAAACATTCAGAGAATTGAAGGAGCAGATATAATTCTGAATGAAAGGACTGAGAAAATCTGAGTTCGTGTTATCTAATTGTTGAGGTTCTCATAAAGGGAGAAATAGGGATAGTTACCTGTTATGCTCCAATGAATAGTTAATCGAAGATCCAAACATCTGTTTTGGGAAAAACTGCAAATATTCTGAATTAATGCAACCCAAGAGAAAAGAATCATCTTGCCAGGTTACATGACTAGATGTGTGAGAAACAGACATGACAGAACAAAAGATGATTGGATTGACCAGTAATAGGAGTAATGATGGTTTGGTGAGGATCTGCCAAAAGAGACTTAAACTACTTATCTGAAAATAACACTATTTTTCTAAGCAAAGTAACAAATATGTTACGATTTATTTCTTTATTTAAATTCATCGGTTGCCCAACTCCTGATTTGTTTAAAATGAAAGAGTGGAAAAATTACTGAAGGATTCAAGAGAGATAAAAAGGTTCTGAATGTACGTTTTTCAGTTGCCAAGCATCTGAATTTTGATCATGTCACCATGGGGAGCTGCAATGGTTGTTAAGTGTGAAAAATAGCTATATGTCACTTTTTTCATTGCTGTTGTAAGTTCAATCGGTCACTAAACGAACTGTTGTAAGTCAAGGACTACATGTAGTTGAATGCAATAAGAATGGCCCATGATAAATGAAACATTTAGCAAATAGTTCAACAAGGAGCAGGGAAATAAGAGAAGGAAATGTGATATCCCTAGGATATTTTATACATCATCATCATCATCATCATCATTATGGCCCGACCTTCGCTCCTTCCGACACGATCTGAAGACTCACTTATTCGAACAAGCCGGCCTGGCCTGATGGGGGATGGGTTGGGATTTTACTGTTGTTTTTGATATATCTATTTATTGTTTTAGCTGGGCATTGTGTTTAATTCTTTTTAACTTTCGTATCTTTGTGTTTTTATATGTTTGCCCTGTTCACCACCCTGAGTCCTTCGGGAGAAGGGCGGTATATAAATAAAATTATTATTATTATTATTATTATTATTATTATTATTATTATTATTATTATTATTATTATTATTATTATTATTATTATTGTTGTTGTTGTTGTTGTTGTTATTGTTATTATTATTGTTATTATTATTATTAACATCAACAACAACAACAAAGTTGGAAGGGACTTTGGATGTCAACTAGTCCAACCCCCTGCTCAGGCAGGAAACCCTATACCATTTCAGACAAATGTCCAGTCTCTTCTTAAAAATTTCCAGTGTTGCAACATTCACCGCTTCTGGAGGCAGGTTGTTCCACTGGTTAATTGTTCTAACCATCAGGAAGTTTCTCCTTAGTTCTGGGTTGCTTCTCTCCTTGGTTAGTTTCCATCTGTTGCTTCTTGTCCTGCCTTCAGGCGCTTTGGAGAATAGCTTGACTCCCTCTTCTTTGTAGTAATAGTAATGGCATGTTGGCTTGGAGGATAGATATGTATATACTTAGGTATGCAGATAAGTCCATGTTAAGAGCTAAGAACTTAAATGATTTGCAGGAACATTAGAATGTGTGACACAATGAGGAACATGGAGCAAATTTCTTTGAGTGAACAAATGCAAGATATACCAAAAGTGTACACACAATTGTAAGTTATACATCAGTGGTGAAAAATTAGAGCAAGAACATGAATTTGCATAGCTCTCTACAATGTTTACTGAAGATAGAAAACTGTTTGGAGATTATTATTTTTTAAGATGCACTAATGTTGGAAGGAAGGGATTAGGTTGTATGTGATCTGTTGCAAGGAACAAATGTTTGCAAAAGAACTAAAAATGGCTGTGTATAAGAATGTAATTCTTCACAGTTTCTTATATGGAGGGGACAGAAGGGTGTCTCATGAGAAACATGAAAATAAGTTGAATGGAGTGGAAATAGGGTACTTAAGAAGTATGTGTGCTAAGACAAGAAGAGATAGGGTCAAGGATGAATGGGTGCTGAATAAATGTAGATTGAAGACAAACCGGAGGGGCAAACATTAAAGATATGTGCTAAGGTGGTTCAATCAGGTGGAGAAAATGAATGAGGAATGGATTGAATTGCAAAATAAATAAACTGAAGAAAAGTTCATGGATAAAGAGGAAGGGGAAAGACAGAGAATGTTGTGGTGCAATGAAGTTGATTAGATCCAGGGCTTTTTTTCTCATAGAACGCTCAGAACGGAGTTCCGGCACCTTTTTGGGATGGAACCTTATAGGGTAGGCAAGGCGGGTTGTATGACATGTGTGAGTTCCGGCACCTTTTTCTTTTACAAAAAAAGCACTGATTAGATCTAAGGAAGAGGGAGTAAGAAGTATGAACAACAGAATAACGGAATAAACAGAATTGGGAGGGACCTTGGAGGTCTTCTAGTCCAACCCCCTGCTCACGCAGGAAACCCCATTACCATTTCAGACAAATGGTTGTCCAGTCACAACTTCTGAAGGAAAGTCGTTCCACTGATTAATTGTTTTCACTGTCACGAAATGTCTCCGATGTTGGTTCTCTCCTTAATTAGTTTTCATCAAACAACGAAACAACAACAAAACAAACAAGAAAAGGCAATGTATGAAGTAGTGTAAGGATGATTTGCCAGGATAGAAAGGTGTGGATATATTCAGCTCTATTTCATTTTCTTCTCTAATCTCCTGTCTTTCATTTCTCGAGCTTATAGTTTCTTAACTCCTCGATGTGTTTTACCCAACACTGCTTACTTCAAAGGGCACAGAGTGAAGACATGTACTATATCTAAGCATCAAGAGGTAACACACACATACACACCCACAAAGCAGTAGCAGTACTCCTTTCCACCTTCTCCAGGAACAAAGCAAGTTCTGAAGAAATTCTCAAGCATCCTAAGAATAAGGTGAAAACAGCCACCACCAAAGCCTCTTTCAATTTTTGAGAAATTGTAAGGTAGTGTTATACAAACTAGGATAAGGAGCACGTGGGATCCTTTTCAGTAATCCCAGAAGATATTGTTATATGTGTTATAGCTTCCTGAAACTACTTGGATCTTAAGGGGGGAGAAAAGATTCCCTAAATAAGTCCATCCTAGAAAACTTTAACTTTTTTTTCCTTCCTATTATTTTTCCGCACGTGATGGATCAGATCAACTAAGCAGTTGATCCATTGGTTGTGAAAGGAATTGACCAGCTCGCTTGTCACCCCAGCCTGATGTTGTGGGCTAAGACAGATTAACTGATCCAAAGTTGCCCATCTGTTAAGGTGGGACTAGAACTCATAGTCTCCTGATTTTTAGCCTGGTGGCTCTCTGAATAAGACATTAAATAAATCATAGCCTCCTGATTTTTAGCCATATTGGCTCTCTGAATAAGACATTAAATAAAATTCTCATTTTGGAAGTCACAAGAAGTTATTAGGAACCGACGCTTCTTGACCTGGTTTTCAGCTAATACCAAGGGGAAAGCAAAGCTGGAGGCTTTTGCATGCTTCAGTTTATTCAAATGACAATAAACCAAACAAATTAAGCCAGCACAATTAAACAAAGAAAAGGTTAAGTTACGGTTTGTTTTTAAAAGAAGCTTGGAAAAGTCATCCAGATCAAAAGCCCACTCTCACTCATGTGGGAACTTTGAAACACTTACTAATTTCCATGCCACTCTTAGCTCACATGGTTACAGCAAACATGGTTACAGTATGCTGGTGTAATGGGCAGAAGGGATAACCTTGAGGAACAGAAGGATGAACCAAGATAATGGTCAGATAAAAGAAATCTGAGTCCAGGACAGAAATGTAGTTTGAGAAAGTGTCTCAGATATGAGAACTAATACAGTTCTCATGAAGATAAAGGGATGGAGGTGGGAAGTGACATTCAGATTTGCAAAGTCCAACTATGGTGAACTCTAAGGGGCTGCCACAAAGAAGAGGGGGTCAACTTATTCTCCAAACCACCACCAAGAAGCAATGGATGGAAATTAATCAAGTAGAGAAGCCACCTAGAAATGAGAAGAAATTTCCTGACAGTTAGAACAATTAACCAGTGGAACGACTTGCCTCCAGAAGTTGTGGGTGCACCAACACTGGAGGCTCTTTAAGAAAAGACTGGACAACCACTTGTCTGAAATGGAATAGGGTCTCCTGCTCGAGCAGGGGGTTAGACTAGAAGACCTCCAAAGTCCCTTCCAACTCTGTCATTCTGTTTTCTAAGATCAGCCAAGGTCAAGTAGGTGTTTTGCTTTCTGCTGTTATATACTGTACCTCTTGCAGAACTACTACAATATGACTTCAGTTGATGAAACTAGTTACAAGTAGTCCTGAACGTACGACCAGGTGCTCAGGCGATGTTACAACCAACCAAAAAACATGGACTTAAGACCTCTGGATCTGACATTCCATCAGTTGCCCCCGTGCAATGGTGACAGCTTTGGTCCTCAGCCAAAGGGCAGCGTTTATACCTATTTGCAGCAGCTTGTGCTCAGCTGAGCTCATTTTATGATGGTTTTCCTGAAAACTGAGACCGCTGATTTTCGGCAAAACCAAGCAATATTAAATGGGTGATACAATATTGGTATTGTCCAACAGGTTTGAAGAAGAGTGTTAATCTCAGTAGTTACAGATAATTCTCACTCCCCAAAAAGGTTACAAAAAGGCAATGCCATTCAGTTTAATACAGCCTCGTGTGTGTGTGTTTTTTTTATGTCTGGGTGCAAGTCAAGAATTTTTATAAGGTAAGATTTTGAAGGAGATGGAGACAAGCAGAAAGACCATCATAAGGTAGAGAGGAGAAAGAGCTGTGTGCATTGATTCAGTAGATGGATTAATTCAACTCAGATTATTACAGTAAAAGGTCTACCAAAAATAAGTCCTCTGGAATCTCATTGAATTTAATGAGATTTATTTCCAATGAAATATAAATTGGATTCCAGCAACAGCTTTATAAACTGCCCCAAACAACATGGATTGTGCGTTGATATGAAGCACCAATACAAATATTTAAAACATTATTTCTTGAAACATTTATTTATTTCAGTGGAAAAGAAAATATATAGCTCAGGCTTGAACTGCAGAGTCCTTGGTGTTCTCTGAGCTTGATATAAATAGTAATAGTAATAAAGTTGGAAGGGACCTTGGAGGTCATCTAGTCCAACCCCCTGCTCAGGCAGGAAACCCTATACCATTTCAGACAAATGGCTGGCCAGCCTCTCCTTAAAAACTTCCAGTGTTGGAGCATTCACAGCTTTTTCCATGCATTTCCATATATTTCCATGAAACTTCCCATACAAGATCCTCTGAAAGTGATGTGCAAATTAAATCCAGGAGGATTCAGGAAAAAAAATTGCAACATGGACCCAAGTGCAGAGATATGGTAAACTTTAAGTTGGGTCCAAATGAGAATCAAATAGATCCTAGACTCCTACGGGAAAGGGCGGTATATAAATTCAATAAAATTCAAAAATTCAAATTCCTCTTTGCCAGCAAGACTGATAGAATTAAATTGGATAGGTGAACATGTTCAGCATGCCCAATGGATCTCCTAAATCAGGGGTCTTCAAAATTGGCAACTTTAAGATTTGTGGACTTCAATTCCCAAAGTTCCCCAGCCAGCATAGCTGGCTGAGGAATTCTAATAATTGAAATCCACAGGATGTAAGATGCCAGGTTTGGAGACTCGTGTCCTAAATCATAGTCCCAACTCCATTTTAGCCCCATTTTTGGAAAATCTAATACAGAACCTGTAACTATCATGTGCAGATTCTGATGGAGCTCACTCTGCAGAAGATGAAAGTTTCCCACACAGACACTTCTTTTGCAAAATTATATCTTTCTTTTCCTTCTCCCGAAGCAGGAAGAAGAAAAGGAGAGGAAGATTCTCCACTGGGTACAAAAGAGGTTATGGGGTTTCTCTTACACACACCTGGCATCTTTGACTTACAGCCATAATTGAGCCCAACATTTCCCTTGCTAAGCAAGACAATCGTTAAGCGTGTTTTGCCCCATTTTACAACCTTTGTTGCCAGAAGTTCGCAAAAGGTGGAGATCACACAATGCCGGGGCAGTGCAACCGTCATAAATGCAGGCCAGTTGTCCAAATTTTCATCATGTGGGGATGCTGCAGTGATGGTAAGTGTGAAAAACGATCATAAGTCATTTTTTCCAGGATGGCTATAGTCGCTAAATTGAACGGTTGTGAGGACTACGTATATATGTGGGAGAAAGAAAACAGAGAATTCTATTAATAAATGGGCTGAACTGTACGTGGCATCACATACGGAAGAACTTTGAATGATACTGCGTCAATGCGTAGGCCAGGGCTCTTCAAACTAGGCAACTTTAAGACTTGTGGACTTCAACTCCCAGAATTCCTCAGCCAGCCCTGGCTGGCTGAGGAATTCTGGGAGTTGAAGTCCACAAGTCTTAATGTTGCCAAGTTTGAAGAGCCCTGGCGTAGGCAATACATTGTCAACTACTATTTGAAATGGGAGGTGCCTTGTCTTCTGCATTGGTCTGGGTCAGGCAAGGTATTTCCTCAGGAACAGCCTTATCCCTAAAGTGGCGATTAAAATTAATGTATGGACAATCTGACAAAGTAACAGGATAAACCAGGCAAAGTGATTTGCGATGAACGAAATGATAGGAGATCAGTAAACAAGCACTAGATGGATGGCCTGATCATCCTGTCTATTCTTTATATATCCTCAGACTGTTTTCTGCCTTCCTCAGAAGAAACGTGGGGGGAAAAACCTAGAACTTTTTCTCCTTCAAGTCAATGCCATTATTCTTCCGATTAAAAATAAGAGGTGTTTGTGAATCCAGGTTGTAGTCCAACAACAGCTCCAGATAACAGATCCTGTACTTAAAACCACTACATATTAAGAGACTTTTTAAGGGATACTTAAGCCATAAGTGTTTACTATAATCTAGCAAGAATTTTTGAGCTATTGCAGCTTATATGTCAACCAGCCCCTTCTTAACATGAAGCCACAGCAAGTGGCATAAATAGACAGCTCCTTTCTTTAATCCTAAATTCTTTAGCCTAATTTTGCTGATCTTCACATGCAGGCTATGGATTAAGCAAAACATTGCGGATTTTTACTGCCACTTACGGTGTAAGAAGATTGATTAGGACTTCCTTTTTTTCTGGCAGTTCTAAAGACTCCCTATGGAAAATAAACTAAACTTTCATCAAATTGGGACTCTCAAAATGTCATGGATTACAAAAAAATTTTTTAAAAAATAAACACTTCCATATTTCCATTCCAATTGCCCTGTTTCATGTAACATCTTCAGATTCGGGCGGAGTTCTAACTGGTGACAAATTAAGAAGAAACTCTCATTAATTAATTAATTGTTTAACAATCTTTTACATTTATGTTCTGCCTCTTCTCTGAAAGCTCAAGGAGATCATTTTACAGGTAGCCCTCCATCTATGACCACAATTGACCCCAAAATTTATGTGGCTAAGTTGTTAAGTGAATTTCTGCCCCATTTTTATGACTTTTCTTGCCACCACTGTCAAGTGAATCCCAGCAGTTGCTAAGTTAGTGACATGGTTGTTAAGTGAATCTGGCTTCCCCATTGACTCTGCTTGTCAGAAGGTTGTAAAAGGTATTCACATGATCCCAGGACACTGCAACCATCATAAATGCGAGTCAGTTGCCAACCATCTGAATTTTGATCCCGTAACTATGGGGAGGCTGCAGTGAGTGTGAAAAATGGTGGTAAGTTTTTACTACCTGTGAATTTCATCACTACTTTTCTTTATATGATTAAAAATTGCACTTGGGTTACAACCTGTTGAAGGCCCACTAAAAGAGCTAAGTGTATCTGTATCAAGATGGTTGCCACAGTGATGTGACTGAAACCTGTTTTACATTTCTTTATATTACCCTAAAAGGGACGCGGTGGCTCAGTGGGTTAAGACGCTGAGCTTGTCGATCAGAAGGTCGGCAGTTTGGCGGGTCGAATCCCGAGTGCCGCGTAACAGAGTGAGCGCCTGTTACTCGTCCCAGCTTCTGCCAACCTAGCAGTTCGAAAGCACGTAAAAATGCAAGTAGAAAAATAGGGATCACTACGGTGGGAAGGTAACAGCGTTCCGTGCGCCTTTGGCGTCTAGTCATGCCGGCCACATGACCACGGAGACGTCCTCGGACAAGCGCTGGCTCTTCGGCTTTGAAACGGAGATGAGCACCGGCCCCTAGAGTCAGAAACGACTAGCACGCATGTGCGGGGGAACCTTTACCTTTACCTTTATATTACCCTAAAGAAATCCATAGTAGCTACGACACGGGTGATAAATAAAAGGAGCCAGTGAAAGAATATCAAGGATGATACAACATTTTTATCACAGTCTTTTATGGGAACTAGACTTTATCTATAAACAAAATTAAACCTTCATATTAGGGAGGTCTATGGAGTCTTAATCATAATTATGTAGTAATACTTCAGGGTTCTGTATTTTTCAATCTTCCTTAGTTAATCAAAGAAAAAAGAACGCAAGGTAGCTAAGACCATCGCTTCGATTATGCATATATTTAAAAGAAATAATGGCATGGAAAGAAACCATATGCAAACCACTAAATGGAGGGAGAATCCAATTTTTTTTTAAAAAAAGCTCCTAAGCTAACTCCTTCTCATAATTTGAAAAGATTTGAGTGATTTATTCAACCAACCCAATCCTAACTTTTCTTTTGCCAATCTCTCATTGTTAATCTGATCCTACCTACCAAGCGGAAGTTCCAGTCTGAAATAGGAAGATAAAATAGAATTTTAAAAATAGAAAGGTGAATAATAAAACAGACTAGGAACTGGAATTCTTCTTCTTATCGAGGTCACATTCCTCCAATGGGTAAGGAAGAAACGGACAACAGGCAGAACCAAATCTGACATACATTTCTTTCTAATTTCCTTTTTCTTCCCCCTCTCCCTTCCTCCTTGTGAAGTGAGGTCTAGAAAAAGAGATTGATCACGGAGGCCAATAATCTGTGCTAAAGAAGGATGTTTGTAGCTCAGAAATAGCAGGTAAGCCTACTCTTGCTAAGTATCTCCATCTGATTTCCTACCCTAATCCCCAAGCTCTATGCTACCATTTAGTCATTGTGCTTCAGATTAATGGGGAATCTCAGAAATACAGTTATATATTTGATTTGCTTTCTTCAGTAACATCAGCACTAAGGCAATGCTTATCTAGACTCTAGCGCTGTCACCAACCTGAGCAATTAACTCATGCACTGCCGCGCTACAATAGAAACAATTGACCACGTAATTTACAAAAGAGGTGGGTTTTTTTTCCCCCATCCCCACCAGCGGGATTTGGAATGGATCTCTGAAAAGAATAAATACACAACACACAACCATGTTTTCTTTTCCCTTCTGTTAAACCGGGTCCAATTAAAATGCTAACAAAGAATCACAGACTCAGATGGCACTCTCAGTATATACAACTGCAACTTGTACAAAGAAGTTTAATTTTAATTTAACAAATGACTCATCTACGAAGGAAATGGACATATGGGTATTAGGTTTCAAAAGCAAAGCAGACTGGGTTTTAGAAGGGGAAACCCAGAATAGCTGATAAAAAGTTATTTGTTATGTGAAAATATTCTGATGCCTGGATTGATGTATAGTTTAACTTCAGACTTAGTACAGTTAGTTCTCGGCTTATGATCAAATGCTTAGAAACTGTTCAAAATTAAAATAGACCTCCCCAAGAATACCCATGGCCCGATAGAATTTATTTATTTATTTATTTATTTTATTACATTTATATACCGCCCTTTCCCGAAGGACTCAGGGCGGTTTACAGGGTGATTAAAAAACCAAGATATTTAATATCTTATTGTTGTTTGCATATTTTAGATTATGTTTGTTTGTATTTTTATACCCTGTATTTAGCTCTGGGAAGTCGGGGAGGGGGGAGGGGAGGGGAGGGGAGGGGAGAGTTGGGGAGGTTTAAGGAGAGGGGAGGGGGAGGGGGAGGGGAGGGGTTTTGTATTCAAAAATGTACTGTAAAACTTTTCAATTAAAAAAAAAGAATACCCATGGCCCGGTTCCAAAATTTCAGTGGCCACTCCCCCATGGTCACATGCCTCCATTTTGGTTGCTTGGCAATCAGCCCACACGTATGGCTGGTTTGTAGTGTCTCGAAGTCATGGGACCACGTTTTACAATGTTTTTGCCGAAAACCAGCATTTACTCCTGGTTTTGGGAAAGCCGGCCAATAGCAAATAATTGGTTCCCTTAATGACTGCCACAAAAAAGGCCATAAAATCAAGTCAGTTTACGAGTGTCACAATGTATAATCATAATGGGCAAGCTCCATTACAGTTGTAAGTCGAGGACTATTGATATGTCTACAGATTTTACAGTGCAGGTGTTTGGGGCTCCAAAAAGCATTACAATCCATTGATTCGGCCCAAATTCAGCAAACATCAACCAGAAATGACCTTCAGTAGTGCTGGATATTATAAGTTAAATGATGCAACCCAGTTTGCACAGAGATAAAGATTTCCGGTTTATTTTGAGTATGTATTATTCCAAATTTTGCAATGCAGTTCACGACTTAAATGTTCAACAGAAATGAAGATGTCTATTTAGGAAAGAAGAATGTGACATTTTGTTACCTTAGGGAAAGACCCATGAGGTACATTAGTGAAAATACAAATTTTATAGTATTTAAAATCTATCTATCTATTTATATATCTGAGTTGGCGGGGAGGGCACGATGGCTCAGCAGTTAAAGATCCTGAGATCTGACAGGCTGGGTTCAAGACCCCAGCTCCGTGCAAAGGGTCAGCTGTTCTTGCTGTCGCTCCGGCTCACCTATCAGTTTAAAAGCATGCAAATGTGACTAGATAAATAGGTACCACTTTGTTGGGCAGGTAACAGTGTTCTTTGTGCCTTTGGCATATAGTCACACTAGCCACATGACCCGGGAATGGAGACTAGCACAATGCCTTAGAGTCAAACATGACTGACGGAAATTTTTATATCTATATCTATATCATATTTATATCTATATCTATCTAAAATAGCATCTGATGAATATTCTGATCAATAAATGTATGCTAGGTAAAGGTAAAGGTTCCCCCGCACATGTGTGCTAGTCGTTTCCGACTCTAGGGGCCGGTGCTCATCTCCGTTTCAAAGCCGAAGAGCCAGCGCTTGTCCGAGGATGTCTCCGTGGTCATGTGGCCGGCATGACTAGACGCCAAAGGCGCACGGAACGCTGTTACCTTCCCACCGTAGTGGTCCCTATTTTTCTACTTGCATTTTTACGTGCTTTTGAACTGCTAGGTTGGCAGAAGCTGGGACGAGTAACAGGCGCTCACTCTGCTACAACATTGACATAAATCACACCTACCACAGGTACACCCCATTGTTTGGCACTAGAAGTCCCTAAGTATATTATAAAGGAGCAGTATAGAAAAAGGGCAGGTTTGGGCCACTATTATGACTTTTTGACTTTTAACTATCCAACCAAAGAAAGAAAGAAAGAAAGAAAGAAAGAAAGAAAGAAAGAAAGAAAGAAAGAAAGAAAGAAAGAAAGAAAGAAAGAAAGAGAAAAATCCTTCAGATATTTTACAAACTGCACTGAATCCACCAAACTGTATTTGACATTTTTTAAAAAAATCTCAAAAATATTAGCATTTGGAACGTCCTGTATGACACAATGGACAATAAATATGATTCTCTTGGCTGAATTACTTCATAAGGTGGTTGTGAAAATATAATTAAGAGGGACAAAACCATGCAGATGAATGGAGCTCCATCAAGAGAAGAACCACAGATTCAAAATGTAATAAATTGTATAGTTACTTGCCTGTATTCAGAAGGTAACGTAAATCAGTCTTTTGCTACAATTTTCCAGTTGACTTCTTTATTAAAAGAAAATTCAAGACCTTGGCTGAGTTTCCTAAATTTAGGAGAACAATATCTAGTGTACCTATAAAATTCATACTTTAGAATATATTATGTATCTCAGTTGACCAGTGGCCAATATTCACATGTGGTGTTTGAAACCACAAGAGAGATACTCTGCATTTTGCGACTGAAGCTGCTCTCTAGGAAAGGAAAAACATCACACTTCGGTCCTCCATATGTCTAATTTGGATAACTTCTGTTTTTTTAAAAATACCACTTTTTAACAACTGCAGATTTGCCAGCACTCACAACTTTTCCATATTAGAGGTTGGTCTCAAACAATCCTGCCAACTAAATGCAACATTTTCCCCCTTTCCTGAGTGTTGAACTGCTTCTGCTATAAATGAAAAAGTCCTTATGAGAAGAACAAATAAGAGAGAAAAGGAAAGATAACATATAAAGTTTGCGTGAAGGAGTTCCTCAGATTGCTCAAGGCTGGAAAGTCCGTACGACGTGGTCAAAAAAGTCAAGATTAAAGGTTCATCTCTCTTTTTTATATGCATCACACATAAAAACGCATGTGGCACAAAGAGATGGCTCAGAGCCCAAATGGAATAAATACTCAGATTTCGACACCTTAAGAGTAGAAGTTGCCAAGTTCAGATTTAATTTGGAACTCTATCTTCTAAACTCCTTGAATTTAAATCTGCAGATGAATTTCTCTCTTGAAAACTTTCTTATATGAAGAATAATTAGATATTGCTTCATACAGAATAACAGAGTTGGAAGGGACCTTGGAGATCTTCTAGTCCAACCTCCTGCTCAAGCAGGAGACCCTATACCATTTCAGACAAATGGTCTCTTCTTGAAAACCTCCAGTGACAAGAGCACCCACAGCTTCTGGAGTCAAGTCGTTCCATTGATTAATTGTTCTAACTGTCAGGAAATTTCTCCTAATTTCTAGGTTGGTTCTCTCCTTGATTGGTGTCCATCCATTGCTTCTTGTTCTGCATTCAGATGCTTTTCAACTGCCTTCTACCTTCAAGATTGGCTAAATTTTACGACCTGCTTTGGAAATTTCTAAAGTTAACATCAGAATTGGTGCCTTTGCCTTTTATATTCCTCTCCCCACTTCCTGTTGTCAATGACTTGTCCTTTTGGCTAAACACAGCTCTATAAGTAAAACCAATGTAGTCAACACATTCACATCTGGATTCATGTTTCCCTGTGACTTTATGAGCGTGCATTTGTCTTGCCTGGTAAAACATGTATTATCCAGCATGTATTTCATGCTGGATGAAAGGGTTGATCTGGTATATATCACAGAGACAAGGGTGAGAGAAGATCAGGGAATTCACCCCTCCCAGTTTTGCCCAGCAGGCTGAAATATAGAAGCCTAGGATTGAAGGGTGGAGAGATGGAGTGGCGGGATCTACAGAAAGTCCATCTGTGCACTGATGACGTTACCTAGTTGGGTAATGAAACGTCTGCAAGAAAACCACCAAGCTCAGAGAGCACTAAGCACCCCACAGCTCATATTCGCACAAATGAAGGCACCGGTACCAGGGTTTTTGTCTTCAGAATTATTGGACTCATGCAGGAGCCCCATCCTCAGGGTACTAGAACTTCCTTGAGGATGGGCCCCAGCATGAGTCCAATAGTTATGAAGACAAAACCTCTGTTACTGGTGACCGATCCAGATTGGATCCTGCTACAAATATTCTCTTTTAAAGTATGTCTTGCTGGCCAGTTGCTAAAGACAGCAATACACCCAGTTTAAGAACACGTTCTCAGTGCTCTCTTTTCATGAATTGTCATGGATTATTTCCAGTAATAGTGTTCTCTAAACTCCCCATCATAGGAGACTTCTACATTCCATCTGAGGCTGGCCACCCAGGTGCAATTCAGGATGTCCATATCCTACCTAACAGTCCTAGACCTCATTCCATCTGGTTCCGCACTTCCAAAAGTATAGACACTTGGTACATAGTCTGTCTGAAGACTTTCTATTCAGCTAGCGCTGGAGATCTGGAAGGGGAGGAATCCTGTTTGGGTCTGTGGTCATAGTCAGCTTCAGACTGATAACCTGATGCATCTCTGTTTAAAAAAGTCCAGTCCAGACTCACGGATCAAGACAGTTTCTCAAAGACACTGTGAAATTCCCACATGGCTTGTCAAGAACATGGTCAATGACTTGCTGGACCACCTGAAGATAGTACAGGTCTATCGTTCCTAAATGTTCTCTTCACTGAGGGTCCTCAGTGCTCTCTGAGCTTGTTTTCTCACAGATGTTTCATTATCCAAGTAGGTAACATCATCAGTGCTATCCTAGTTAGGTGATGAAAAGTTTGCAAGAAAGCCATCAAGCGCAGAGAGAATGGAATGGAATGGAATGGAACCAGACCAGACCAGAATAGAAATCCTTCTCCCTTTTAGCATTGATGATGTTATCTAGTTTGGTAATGAAATGTCTGCAAGAAAGCCACCAAGCTCAGAAAGCACCAAGGATCCCACAGTTCAACCCTGAGTTACAAACATTCCCTTATAATGCTTCTCTTATATTGCTTCTCTTCACAATTGCAGAGTCAAGATAGCCTTCCAGCTTTAGAATAGAATGGAATAGAATAGAATAGAATAGAATAGAATAGAATAGAATAGAATAGAATAGAATAGAATAGAATAGAATAGAATAGAATAGAATAGAATAGAATAGAATAGATGCAATGGAGAATAATAGAATAGAAATAGAAATAGAAATAGAAATAGAAATAGAAATAGAAATAGAACAGAACAGAACAGAACAGAACAGAACAGAACAGAATAGAATAGAATAGAATAGAATAGAATAGATGCAATGGAGAATAATAGAATAGAAATAGAAATAGAAATAGAAATAGAAATAGAATAGAACAGAACAGAACAGAACAGAACAGAACAGAACAGAACAGAACAGAATAGAATAGAATAGAATAGAACAGAATAGAATAGAATAGAGCTGAAAGGGATCTTGGAGGTCTTCAAGTCCAGCCCCCCGCTTAAGCAGGAGAACCTATACCATCTCAGACAAGTGACTGTTTAGCCTCTTCTTAAAAATCTCCAGTGATGGAACGCCCACGATTTCTGGAGACAAGCTGTTCCACTGATTAATTGTACTCACTATCAGGAAGTTTCTCCTTATTTCTAGGTTGCTTCTCTCTTTGTTCAGTTTCCAACCATTGTTTCTTGTCCTGCCCTCTGGTGCTTTGGAGAATAACGTGACCCCCCCCCCCTCGTCTTTGTAGCAGCCCTTCAAATACTGGAACACTGCTATCATATCGCCCCTATTTCTTCTTTTCTTTAGACTAGCCAAACCCAAGTCCTGCAACCATTCTCCATATGTTTTAGTCTCCAGGCCTTTGATCATCTTAATTGCTCTTCTCCAAATTTTTTTCCCCCAAACTCTCAACATCTTTTTTGTGATATGGTGACCAAAATTGGCTGCAGTATTCCAGGTGTGGTCTTACTAGGGTTTTATAAAGCGGTATTAATACTTTGCGTTCTAGTAAGAAAGATGACACAAATAGTGGAATTGTGGAATTCCTATACTGAAATACATGTAAAGGTAAAGATAAAGGTTCCCCCGCACATGCGTGCTAGTCGTTTCCGACTCTAGGGGCCGGTGCTCATCTCCGTTTCAAAGCCGAAGAGCCAGCGTTTGTCCGAGGACGTCTCCGTGGTCATGTGGCCGGCATGACTAGATGCCAAAGGTGCACGGAACGCTGTTACCTTCCCACCGTAGTGGTCCCTATTTTTCTACTTGCATTTTTACGTGCTTTCAAACTGCTAGGTTGGCAGAAGCTGGGACGAGTAACAGGCGCTCACTCTGCTACGCGAGATTCGACCCGCCAAACTGCCGATCTTCTGATCGACAAGTTCAGCATCCTAACCCACTGAGCCACCGCATCCCTTCGAAATACATGTAGCACCTGCCAATTGTTTTCAGGTGTAGTTTAGGTATTAAAACTCTTACAGAAATTGAGCCTATATATTTAAGAGATGGCCTGTCCTGTTTTGGATTAGTTTGGTTATTTAGATCAGTGGGTAAGATCTCTTTGAAGATCTTCTGATGCTCTTTTTTTTCCTGGCTACTGCAGAAGACCTTCCCATTGGGCTGTTCCCACACTAAGTCCTGCCATTTGGCTTTGCATTTGGCTCCTACTCTTTCTACATGAAATTTCCAAAGATTTTAGAATCTTTAGATTTTTTTTGCTAGGCTTTTAATGGTTAGATGCTTTTATTATGTCATATATTGCTTAAATTTCTGTTTTAAGTTTTTAGTATTTTGTTTTAAATTCTGTTAAGCCACCTTGAGTGCTTGCCAGAGGAGAAAAAGACAAATGTAAATCAAATGAGCAAATAATATCAATACTAATGTATTTATTTATTTATTTACTTACTTACTTATTTTATATACAATTTAATTTTTATAAATGAACTGGAATCATCCATCTAGGTAAATACTATAAACCAAGAAGGGCATCACAAAGTTTGAAGAAGCAGAGAAACGAGTTGCTCTTTCTCATCTGCAAATTAATTTAAGACACGGAAGGCTTGCATCTCGCATAAAAATTAGAATTGGACGAAATCCTCGAAAGCCACACTGCACCGTTGTGTGACACCGCTCCCGAGCGCGTTTTCTATTAATAGTTTCCTTCCCTCCTTCCCCCCTTTTTTTAAAATCGGAGTACTCCAAAGTCAGCTTTTAAAGGCGCATAACGTGACAGTCTGCTGTTTTGGGAGACTGATGCATTTAGACATCTCACAAGGGAAGGGTAAGATGGAGTTTCCATCACAACCTTAGAAAGTCCGCATGGGAAGAGACTTTCTCTAGTCCAAGCCCCCTATTGAGTGCAAAACTAGCATTAAAGTATCCCTACAGGTGGTCGTTATTAAATGGCTTTCAGCTTTCTAAAGGAGGAGCAGAATTCTAGATAGACAAGCTTTTCCTAACGTTTAGCCTCGCTGCCTGGGGGTTATGGAATTGAAGACCAATAAATCTGAAGGCCACATGGCTGGAAAAATCCAAGGAAATTAAAGTAAGTGGGCCATATCCAGCTCCTCCTCTTCTACATCCATTTTACAAAAATAAATCTCTTACTTTCCCGACTTAATTTAACCCATGTTGTCTTTCAAAGTTCAGGTCTCCAAGAACATGTGTCAAAAGAGAGAAAATCTGATAATATTGGAGATTATATTTCAAATCCCCTGCATCTCTAAGGTTACGGGGCTGAATGTGTGGAAAGGACATTCCGGGTATCTGTGTTGTACCTGATCTATTATTATTATTATTTTGGTCCCAACAGACTTAGCAGCAATGTCATTTTCCTTTTTAAGTAAAAATATTCAGATTTGGAAAATGGATTAATCTGACAGATTCTGTATTGGTTTTCCTCATGTTGCTTCCCCATTACAATCAGAGTGTTTGACTCTAGTAGTTCATCTGTATTAATATTTACAGGAAAAGGAGAACATTATCAAACCATAAATCTCCTACATTGCATTAGTTTTCATGCTACGTTTAAATAGAAAATATAAATCCTGAACATTCTACGTGGTCCACAGGGATTTTTCAGCATAGGTTTGGCCTGTCAGCTCTGGCGATATTATGCCTCCCAATCTAATTTTTCTCCCAAGCAAAGGTATGGATCAAAGATCTCCAGAACCCTTGTTTCATCTCAAGGATGGGCGACTATGTCACCTTTACAACCTGTGGACTTCAACTCCCAGAATTCCTGAGCCAGCAATGAATTTTCGGGAGTTGAAGTCCACAGGTTATAAAGGTGCCATAGTTGCCCACCCCTGCTTCATCTACTCTTAGTGTGAGCATCATCAAAGGTTTTGGCAGAGTCTCCTTGTTATGAACATCAGCAGTTGAATCACATCAAGGCAAATGTCAGAGTGTAGATATGTCGATGAAGATTCTCAGTCATCCAGGTAGAGTTGTATGGACCTCCACCTCTATAGAGGGGAAAGGGTTTTCCACGTTAGCACACATGGATTCCTCCACTCTTTTCTTTTTTTCCACCATAAAAATGGTGGAAAAGTTCCACTTCTGTTGTATCTTCTGTTCCCTCAATAGAGGTGGAACTTTTCCACCATTTTTTATCCTGCTCTTGCATCAGTCCATGGGAAGATCAAGACTACTTCACAGATTCACCAAGGAGGTCACCCTTAACAACCCACCTAAGAGAAGGATTTAGGAGCAATGGCCCATAACAACTCTTTGCCTACTCACCTAACAAGCCACTCAGATTAGGTGAGAAATGAAGCCACCCTGGAGGACATATATATATGGCAGGGGTCCCCAACCTCCAGGCTGCAGACAAAGTGTGCCAGAAACCAGTAAGACACTGGACCGCAGATCATCCAATTCCATCTTTATAAAGTTTAATGCGCTGCAGTAAACAAGCCATCAAACTCAGGACTTTTTCTTTCCATTTTTGACTGACCAAATCTTGCCACATACTTTTACCCTTTTTCTCTAGTTGGCCGATATATAAAACCATTTCAGGCAACAATTTAAGAAGGTAGGGGTTGTTGTTTCCCCCCCCCCCCGGTAGTTTCACATTTAGCCTAAGCTGCAGTAACGAAGAGCAGAAAGAGGCATTTGCTGAAATTCTTCCTATAATGTTGACCATTCTGATGTAGTTTTGGGAAAGAAGGGAAAAAAGAGAGGGGGGGGAGGCCACAGCAAAGCAGACATAACGATCTGGCAAAATGTGAACCGGCTTTTGCATGTGTCAATCTTTTGTTCCCCTCGCTGTGGAAGAACAGCGGAGCTGATTTAAAGCTGTATATTTAGCTCAAATGGAAAAGTGTTAAAATCTCAGTATGTCTCTGCTCCATTAACTCCCATCCCAATTTAACATGCTTCATCGTCCTGGTACAACAGACACTGCTATGCGACCTCTTCCTAAGCAAATAGGGTTTTGTTTCCATAAAGCATCTGGGCTGGGAAGACGGCTCGCTAGCAGCCGCGGAATACACTTGGCCATTTTTAAAGGGAGAACTAAGAAACTTTTCTTCCTAGCAGGAGGAAAAGAAAAAATGCCTTCTCCCCCCCCCAAAAAAAAAGTGGGGGAAGGCGACCGCCATCGAAGGAGAAAGCAAATTTTGGCTGTGCTCTTTGTTTTCATTATTCAGCCTTAGAAAAAATATTGGCTGTCCAAGGTTTTATTAAAACACACCCGTGCGTGCACATTTTTTCCCCCCTAAAGGTTTTGACAAAAGTGATACCATTCATGAAGTCGGACAGTGCCGTCTTTCATATTCACGAAGCCGGTTTGAATTGCTCAAGCTCAGGGCTGAGAAAATTGATGGAATCCAGTTTGTGTAAATGGTGAAAGACTGGAAGCGCATGGCCAAACAGACGGCCTGTGTTCACCCAGGATACCTCCCAATGGAAGCATTGAAGCCCCCGGCAAGCACAGGATGAGCCCAGGAAAGGAAAAGGACCAGGCTTTTCACAGCTTCGAGGCATATATTCCTATAATCTCCTCCAGGTATTTAATTAAAATGTCATCATGACTAAAAAGGGACTTTTTAACAAGCGCTGTTTCACACCTTACGCAGATAAGATCCCAAGTGTGTCACCATCAAGCCTAACTCATCCCTGGGTTTTTAGACAAACACATTATTCAATTTGCACTTGAGGATAGAGAATAAAAGAGTTTGCATATGAAAAGTTCTTTGGGTGTACAATGAAGCATCTCACACACACACACACACACACACACACATATATATATAGGTAAAGGTAAAGGTTACCCCGCACATGCGTGCTAGTCGTTTCCGACTCTAGGGGCCGGTGCTCATCTCCGTTTCAAAGCTGAAGAGCCAGCGCTTGTCCGAGGACGTCTCCGTGGTCATGTGGCCGGCATGACTAGACGCCAAAGGCGCACGGAACGCTGTTACCTTCCCACCGTAGTGGTCCCTATTTTTCTACTTGCATTTTTACTTGCTTTCGAACTGCTAGGTTGGCAGAAGCTGGGACGAGTAACAGGCGCTCACTCTGCTACGCGGCACTCGGGATTCGACCCGCCAAACTGCCGACCTTCTGACCGACAAGCTTGCTACAGAGCTTATATAAATGACGATTTCCTTCAGTGCATATACAGGCAAATATTAACTTACTGTCATTCTTCTCCAGACCCCGCTTTCCCCAATTCTTCTCCACTACAAATAAAACCTGGTTATATATAATGTTATGACAAATGCTATATAATGGATTATCAACTGTGGTGGGGACTTCTCAATAGCATTTTCTTTTTTTTTCCTTCTGCCATTTTCCCTTAAAAGTTGCTAAGAGGTATAATTTTTTTTATGCAGAAAAACACTAAATAGGGAAGGGTTATAAATAGTTTCCCCTCCGAAATTGGTGGTGTTGTGCGTCTAAAACAAAAAAAAAACTGCTTTGCAAGATTTACCCTACTTTTTTCTCCCAAAAAAGTTTCCTTCGAATGGAAAAAAGAAACATCTATTTTGCGTCCTCCTTCTTGTTCTGTACCACCCTGCTACTGGCCCTGCAGATAAGGCAGGGACAACCCCTTTTACAAGAAGGCAAGAGGCTGGAACTAAGCCTGCCAAATTTATTAACATAAAAATATAAACAGAGCAAAGAGAGCAAACACGAACCATGAAACAGGAGCTATTCAAACGGTTGCCTTCAGCAAACCAGCCCTCCCATGCATTCCCCTTTTATACAGTTCAGGGCGTGGCTTCTCTCTGCCTCCTTCCGAGGTACCCCATTGCCTTCCTCTGTTTACTCCTGATTGACTGCCTCCTGCATCGGGCGTCCTTGAACAGGGCCAGCTGTGGGTCATCTTCATCCACGCTGTCAGGCTCACACAGCTGGGTCTGCGTCGTGACCAGGTGGGAGGGGCCTGGCTGAGGGCTCTCATCATCAAGCTCTCCAACCCCCTCAGCAACCTCTTCAACACCCCCCTCCTCCTCCTCTGAATCGTCCGACCCAACTGCCGAACCCACAGGCTGACCCTGAATCACAACACTTCTCTTGGTGATGTTTTCAAGTTCAGATGCCAGTTGGAGGTAGTGGAAGATGCTACTGGAAGGTTATTTGTCTGTTATACATTTTTCCCTCCATGAAAACTTCCTGGCTACCCACACTTCCCAGCACTGGAAAGGTTTCTACATGAAATCTTCTCTTGGAACATAAAAACAAGCTGGGAAGCCAGAGGAACTGTGGAGAACTGAATAAAATTTCAAGATATTCATACATAGACTTCAGCCACTTTGGAATTAAATAAATTTGTGGAAGAAGCTTGCTCCGCTTACGAGAATTTTATCAACATCTCCTAACTAGTCATGGACTAATAGCAGCTTTGTATTTTTACGCAAGAGAAAGAGAGAGAGGGAGGGAGGGAGGGAGGGAGGGAGGGAGGGAGAGAGAGAGAGAGAGAGAGAGAGAGAGAGAGAGAGAGAGAGAGAGAGAGAGAGAGAGAGAGAGAGAGAGAGATGCAACTTCAACTGCACCCATCCTGCCCAGGGGACATTTCTGATTAACTATAACTTGGCAGCGATCAAACAGTTTTCAGCAGCGGGATCAAAACCCATAAGCTGGCAACAAGCAGTTGTGCTTTGCATTTCCCTTTTTCTTTTTACAAACCAACACAAAATATATGTTCCATTGTATTTATTTATAAAATTACTCATTGCCTTGTTCCATGTACCAAGCACTCAAGCTTACTTAAAAGTCAAAATAAATTACCATAAAAGCTACAAGGAAATCTCACTGAAAACAGAACATAAGACACATTCAGGAAAGCCTCTTAGAATGAAAGATCAGGAGCAGGAAGTAGCAACAGACAATTGTAACAGACAAAAAAAAATCACTGCCAGAGAAAAACAGGAGAGGGAGAGGAAGAGAGAGAGAGAGAGAGAGAAGGGAGGGGATAAAGAGAAAGAAGAAGGGAAAGGTGGAAGGAAAAATGAAAAGGGAGAAGGGAGAAATTTAGTTATTGGTAAAAATGAATAATGGAAGTCACTTGATGGATCTTTCTGGGCAAAATGTGAAAACCTTTATGCAGCACTCTCTCAACTGATTTTACTTTTGTAAACTATTATTATTATTATTATTATTATTATTATTATTATTATTATTATTATTATTATTATTATTATTATTATTATTATTATTAGGCAAAACTGAGAGCTCTTCTGTTTTGCCAGACCAATAGTATAAAGCTTTGCAGTGTACTGTTTACAGAAGGGTGTATCTGGAGGTGTGTCTGAAAATCTGCAAGAGGATGGGTGCAGATTTTCACCTTTCCTGCAGACACCATGGGTACTACAAATCCCAGCGCTTCAGGGACGAACAGAGCGGGGGGGGGGTGGAGAGACAAAAAATGAGACTTGTAAGAGTGCAAGACCTAAAACTGCTCTGTATTAAAGACTGAGTGGCAATATGCATTCTGGGATTCTCCGAGCAAGATCACACACACAAAAAAAACAACCCAAGTGCCCTACAGACATTAGTTGTGTAAATACTGCAGGGCAGTGCTTTTTTTTGTAAAAGAAAAAGGTGCCGGAACTCACACATGTCATACAACCTGCCTTGCCTACCCTACAAGGTTCCATCCAAAAAAGGTGCCGGAACTCCGTTCTGAGCATTCTATGACACAAAAAGCCCTGTTGCAAGGCCCCAGGATCATCTCTGCCTTTTGACATCTGCTAGCAACCTCTTCTTCTTCCAATTACTGACAAGTTAGAATTAGCTACAAAGATCCGTACACGACTGTAATTCTGCATATGTAAACCACATTTCTGAAACAGAGATTGCAACTCACTGGCGGAGATGCTCTTAGCTTCTGTTCTCGGATAGACGGATTAAGACGAGTTCCTTGGCTGCTTTGACATCAAAAGTGCTTGTTCAAATCGCTGGCAAGAGAGCAGGCTCCATCAAGGCAGCAGAAGGGGGAAAGAGTATCAGGCACTGTAAATATTGCTGATCCTATCATTATTAATGACATTCCAAAAGCTACCTACTTTACATATTTAAGTAATTTAAGTATTATATTTCATCCTGCCAGAGCGAGACCTTTAGAGATTGTAATTGGACGAGTGTGAGAAATCTGTAATTTGCAGTTCCTAGAAACTTAAAAAGGAGAATGTGACAAAAGGCAACATACAAGATAAAATGCACGGAACTACATGCTAAAAGGATGTCATTCTCAGTCACGGAGGCAGTGAAATCCTCTCTTTTTCCCTGTTTGTAATTTGTGCTGCTTAAAAAAAGACAAGAAAAATCCTCCCTCTTAGATCAAAATGTTCTAATTTGACAGTTGATAAAACATATGTTGATAAATTATTCCCCAGCTCCCCGCTGGAGAAGGATGAGAGGAGGAAGAATAACGAGCTATAAATACTTCTTAATTTTTTAAAAAAAAAATATAAACAAAGCAGATTCTTGACTTACTGTGAATTTAACTGTGGGTAACTTCTTAACAACATTCATCTAGGCCATTTTTTAAAATAAAAAAAAAATTAAAGCTCAAAGTGTGAAGATTCACAACAATTATAATAATTGCCACCATAATTCGCATCCAACTTATGCAAGGAAGTACCATAATAAATGGAAAAGGAGTTAAGCTTTGACCTCCTTATTGCATATTTCATCTCCCACTCACATATATTTAATGCTGTACACAATTATGTAATATACTTACAATTACATAATAAAATAAAAGCAAGGTGGGGGGGGGAATGAAAACCAAAGAAACAGTATGGGCCAAATCAGAGCTTTCTCTGGAGCTATATATAAATTCTCTCTGTGATCCGACAAACAGAGATACAGGAACAAGCTCATGTCAGTAAAACTGTACATGAGTCACACAGGCTATCAACGGATTGATGAACAAATTCAATAAATAGCAATTATTGAATTCCCACTCTCTTTCTGAATGCCTTTTTGTTTTAATGCTTCTTGAAAATAAAACGTACACAGGCATCAGATGTATGTGCCAATTATTGACCGGGCATGGTTTTATAATGTGTAATGAAAATGCAGAAGATTAGAATGACAATTGCAACATGGCCAAGATTTCTGGATAGCAAAAACTGTGCTGATTTCACCAATGGTTGTACAGAAAGTTTAAAGCTTCTCTCCTGTTTCTTAGTTTTAAAGGAACTGTACTGAGGCTGGCTTCAAAATTTAAGGTGTTAAGAAATGACTTATCTTAGACCAGGGGTCAGCAACCTGAAACAGTGAAAGAGCCACTCGGAACCGGTTCCCTCACAAAAGGAAAATCTGGGAGCCGCAAAAAATGTGTGCACATGCATGTACATGTGCGCATGCGCAGAACAGGGTTTGACTGAAGAGTGGAGCCAAGGCGAGATATGCATCTACCCTGCATATTTGAATTGATTAGTTGAACTTTTTTAGTCCCACTTTTTTTTTTTTTGACTGCACATAGCAGAAGACGGAGCCGCAGGAGACGGCTGAAAGAGCCGCATGCAGCTCCGGAGCCGCGGGTTGCAGACCTGTGTCTTAGACCCTTTTGCACCACATAATAATTTGAAAACAGGAAGAGATTCTTTACTAATGGGATGTCCAGAAGCACATTCAGATTCAAAAGGCTTAATTATAGTGCAACAAGTTTGAATTAGTTGTGATAGGAGATACATGTGGCAAACCATTAACGATAAACTTCTAGCAGCTCGTTGTTGTTGTTGTTTTGAAGCTGCATGAAAACTCCCCATCTTCTGGATTCTGGACCTTTTATTTCTCTCTCTCTAATTTAGACTTAGATCTAGATGGCTGTGGAACTATTGATCATTTGTAGACATTGCACACTTCAGTCCTTCTACAAATTAACCACTGTGTCAGAAATAGTAGTAGATAAAAATTCAAGTAAAAAAACCTAAACTTTATCTTTAGATTTATTCTGTACTTTTCCGGAAGGCAATCTTGGCCTGGAGGGACATTCCATCTTATTGCTTTTCATTTATTTGGATCAGTGGCATCCTCCAAGATTTATTTGAGAGGCCAAATTGCTCGATTAGACTCACAATGCAATTGCCAGCACCTTCAGCTTTATGAAAGGACCAAAGCAACTCTACAGTTCCATGTTGGTCCTACAGTGAGTTCAGAAGTATCTGCTATGGAACCATCATCCAAATAAAATACAGGAAAATCCCTTTTACCGTCTTGGGATTCATCTCTTGCTAAACCGGGATATCTAACCATGACTTGTAGAATCCCATGGAAAACTCACAGATGATATCGACAAACCAAACCGACAAATTAAATGTATTGTGTACTAAGCCATAATGTACTTAAACCACATTCTGGCTTAGCATGTTATAACAACTCGCCACTGATTCAGATCTAACACGGGTCTTTTTCCACGTTACATGACATGACAATAGGGGAAGGCACCACATTTATCGAACTATGAGCTAGAACGAAAGTCATCCCCTAATTCAAAAGAGGATATCTATGTCAAAGCAAGAACATCCGATATTAGCAGGGACCATGACAATCTAAATACCTTACTCCAGTTCACACAGAGTCAACCCTAAATCCCTATTCACCTTCTGAACGTATAAAATCAATAACCAAAGAAAAAAGTTGAAAGATATTTAATATGAGGATATACTACAACATGTTCCTTAGCATCCAAATCAAGGAATAACTTATTTCAACTATCAGTTGCCTACCACAGTTGAATATTCTATATACAACACAAATACACAGAAAGACCCAAAATAGCTACCACTGCAGATGTGATGCTGTTGCAAATAGGAACACGTGTTTTTTTTCCCATCTCTGAATGAATAAGTCAATCAAACAATAGTCACGGTCAAAACTCCAAGATACTTTTGTTTTGATACTCTAACATAACTCCAGGTTAACCAAATTTCAACCTATAACTTCATAGATATAGCCTGGTGATAGAACATTATGTTTATATCCAGAAATTCCTGATGTTAACTTTCAGCATTCTCCCTGATCTTTTACTAAACAATTTGTATGCAATCCCAACCAAAAAAATTATCAAGGCAGCTCAGAAAACATTTTTAAAAGCTCTGATCTAACAACTTGTCCAGAAGAAAATCAAACATTAGAAGATGTGAAAGATCTTTAAATGCTTGACACCTTATAGACCCTTTAGTATTTAGGACTACATCATCCATCAATCCCAACCAGCATAGCTGAGGCCAGGAAATTAATAGTTACATTTTAAACATCTGAAGGAAAAATACAAACAATGAGGTAAGAACCAGACAATGTTCTAATTAATCTGCCAGTCTCCAACTACAGTACAGAATGAAACTCAGTTTTTATTTCTCCAAAATTTGGAATATGAAAAAATATACAAATAAATGCAGTTCAAATTCTGTTTTCTGAATTTGTTTTTTAGTATCCAGGTTAAGGCAGAAACACAATGATAATTCAAATCGTATCAAAAATGAACCCAGAACCCAGAAATTTCTATCCATTCTTAGACCTGACTTGACACTGTTCCTTCCTGTTTAAGGTATAATAAACCTCGATGACTTAGAGTAGGAAGGATTTTTTAAAAATAATAATAATAAGACCTCCAAATCACCTAATAAGCAAATTTGTTGTCACTACTTTGTGTTTCAGCACAAACAATTCATTTTTTGCACAATATACCTTGGAAATAAATTTAGCAACTTTTCACTGGCTGTGTGCCTAATGTACTAACATTTTAGAAGTCAAATTTTCAACATACTGTGTTGAAAGAGGCCCTTTTTACAGCTTGCAGTGGCTAAAATGAAACATAATTATGTTATTCCCTACCTGCATGTTCAGCCACCTAAAATTCAGCTGAATTGTTTACAGCGGAAATGTATAACCTGACTACCTGGAGGTCCATTGGGACCCCTTACCTTTAAAAGTAGCCAAAAGTTAGTTTTATGTTGTATTGTGGGGGGGGGAAACTGAAGAGGAGAAATATGAAACAGGTGGGGAGTAATCATATTAATACTACTTAATTAGCCCAAATTAAACTCTAATTAAATTTGAATATAATTAAAAGCCACCCAAAAGTCCGAGGCAAAGTTTGCTCAAAATTGTGCACTTTGGTGTTACAAAGAGAAAAATGGATCATCTCGATTATCTTAAAAGATAACGATCTGACGGTTTGGAAAATCCTACCGGCATTTAAGTATATCAAACTGCTTGGATTTCTTCCCACTGAAATAAACAGCTTGGAATTTCCATCAGCTCACGTCTCTGCAAGATTATCTAGCGCTTGCTATTGTGTACCATCTGCATCAGTCCTGGTGGCCCTGTGTGATCAGAGGTAGGATCTAGGCCAGCATTCCTTATGAACAGCGGCTGTCCAGATCCTCGGAAAATGCACTGAAGGCAACGATCAGATGCTTCTTTGGAGACCTAAGTTCGTTCTTGCGGCAAAGAGGCATTAATAGGTCTTCACAAAGTTGTCTGACTCCTCTTTTTTAAAGCTGTCTGGTCACATCTGGTGACAGAAAAACCGCATAAGCATCGTGTAACAATGACAGAGGAACTGACACACTGCAAAGTGCCCCATGAAATGATTGTAGAGGAGAGACACATTAGCCTTGGCATACGTGAAAGGCTAAGGCGTTCATTATGCCATAAGATTTCACAAACTACATTCCACTTCATCAATTGCACAGAATATGAACCTTAAAAATTATATATATATATATATATATATATATATATATATATATATATATATATATATATATATATATATATATATATATATATATATATATATATATATATATATATATATATATATATATATATATATATATATATATAGGGTTACTTAACCAAAAATGGCATAATGAATCTAGAAAAAAAGGCATAACTTGAACACAACTCCCATTCACCATATCATTTTGAATAACAACTACTCTTCGTGCATATAAATCGTTGATAGGCATAAACTGAGTTTTATCCACCCAGACAAAATAAACATTTCCTGAATGTTGACAGACACTGTATAAGGCAAGGAACTTTCTGTTCAGGAAAAATTGTAGGATTTCAGAATTAAGGGGATATAGCGAAGCATCGCACGTGTGTATGTGTATGAATATAAACACCTTTAAAGTTTAAGTTTGAAAATGTAAAACCCTTTTAAGAAAAGATTGGTGAGTACATAGAGATTTGACCACTGAGATGTTAAAACAATATAGAACATGGACAACCCAAACGATTCTGAATTATTCATTATAATAAGCAAGAGATAATTTGCAGAATTATTTTTTATAATTAAAAGTTCCATCAAAATGAGCCTGGCCTTCTGAAGGAGCACCATGACTCTCACAAATGGATGAGATACAAGAACTAGCACTGCATTCTTGTGGAGGATCAAGGCCAAATTTCACATCATTACAATAGTATGGAGTGGTGTTATTATACAAGTGGGAAGAAAGCTCTTAGCTGTGGATTCAAAGGCTTTGCGTAGCGCTATTTCACAACTTAGAATCAGTATGTCAAAGTGTCCCAGAAAGAGGAATTTTAAGGCAGCATAAGCTATCTGTTCAAATAAGAATTTAGTGAATACAACCTACAATTGTATATTCTAATGTAATTCCATATATCTACGATTGCATTTTGGGAACTTTGAAGTTTCTTGATAGTATAAATGAGGCTTGCTGGCGTAAGTCTGTTGCTGAATCCCTTCACCTTCCTCTTATATTCTATGAACAATTTTGTTACTTAAATAAAACACCCCTAATATATAAGGTTTAATATAACAGAGATGAAACAAAACACAAGTAATGTATAATGCTTACTACAATGGCAGGAGAACATTGAAGAACAGTGCTTAATTTAAAGAAAATGCAAAACCAGACTGTAATAAAGCTGACGGGATGCCCAGTTTTGAATGCAATGAAAACCTTTAAACTGTTTAGAACGGCAGTGGATAAACCTTTGCTGAACTATTTATCCCATGAGAAAACCCAATCAGCAATTCTGTGATCTTTTGGAAAATGAGTTAAATTAAGATTATGAATGCGATTTGTAATATATTAAGACAAAATTTATAACCCAAAAGGGGAGGGGAAGATTTATATGCTTAACTTTCTTATAGAAATCAATGAGACACATACATTAAATAGATAAATGCCATTATATCTTTATGTGGTTTAAGTCAGCTATTGGAATATACTGCTTAACGAGTTTAAAAAAAAAAACAGTGAAACTGGAATTAATTATTAGTTAATGCACTGTTAGTCACTTGGTTCTAAAATGCATCTTAAATTTTCCTTGAATTAATGATTTTGTGAATAATGGGCTTGCAACAGATAAAAAAGCGAGATTGGCTTGTTCCATTTTATTTTATAGATGGTGCCACAATTACTGTTATCAGCACATGCTGCCCGATTACTGTCATACTATCACACAGGTGTTAGACTGGGATGCCAAAAATCTTTCTCTGTCGATTGCACATGTGTTTGGGCATGCTGCTTATTTCCAAGGTGTAAAATGACTAGCCTTTGCTAATGTAACATATCTGCACATTCGGCATTGATTATGCTCACCCACTCCAACCAACAGAGTGGTTAGAAGTAGCCAGAAATATCACGCATACTGGAAAACAAAGCAAAATAGATAAAAACTGCCCAGAAGTTTTCTAACCCAATCCCAACAGATTTGGGAAGAAGACAACTTTGTTTCAATTTTTTTTAAGGGCTATCATGGGTAACCGCCAAGCAGACCTACGACGTCTTGAGGGCGCCACACAAATGCCACCACGGGACATTAGCTTACCCTTTTCCAATTCAAGCACAGCAAATCACAAAAAGCCAATCTGCACAATTGTAACTCTTCTCCCATCTAGATTTATTGCATGACAAACAACACCACCTTTATAACACTACCGTTTGGACACATCACCTACCAGGAGCTTCTCAACCTGGCAACGATTAGGAACACAGTGATGTGTGAGTGTGGGATGTGTGGTCCTGTCTATTCTGCTCCCAAACACCCCCCCTGGTGGTTGATTAGCTTTAGGCATCGTGGGACCATCTCAAACTTAAAACAATCCTCAAGAACATGCAGACCTAATGGAGGAACAGATCATGACCAGACTAAATATCTAATTGAACCCTGAAGGGACCTCAGTGCCTTTAAGAATGAGCTGCCTCAGTCGACTCACACACACACACACACACACACACACACACACACACACAGTCGACTCACACAGAAAAGCAGCCTGCCTATTGGGACAAGAAGTATCACTCTAGTGCGGTCCTTGCTGTTTTAAATAATACAAAAAGTTAAGTTTTCCAAACATCTCCCCTCCTCCCTCTTCACCAGTTGGCCTAAATCTATGAATCCCGTGTTAGAAAAGGATATAATGTGTAAAATATTTAATGAAGGTGTAAATTTAGAGAAAGAAGAAGAAAGAGGAAGAGGTTTGAGGAAATTCTGCAAGGGAATCAAGCTGACTTTTATTCACTTTCGGCTGGAAAACAGTCTTGAGCACTCCTAAGTGCTGATTTGCAGTAACAGCACTGGGGAACAACATTCTACAGAAAACATATTTTGGCCTCCCCAAGCTCCTGCTTAAAACAAAACCTTCAGCTAAGGCTTTGGAGTGGTCGAAGAACTAGGGAAAAAAAGTGTCACTTTACAATGTCATTTTAACACAAAATTTCAGTGTTTCGGCGTGACCTAAATTTGGGGCATTGGCTCCTTTTGAGCTTTACAAGGATGCTGAACTTACTACTTCAAAATTGGAGGAAGAGGTTGAGAACCAGTAAAATGTCTGTAAGACTTACTGCATGTTAACACCTCATCCCCAAATAAATAATAAACACATCTCTCTCTCTGTCTGTGTGTGTGTGTGCATTTGTGATAGGTACTTATCTTTAGTGTAACTGTGAAGATCACCCACCTCCTTTCTTTTCCTCCAGCTAGTTGCTCTGTCTCATGAGTGTGTGATATATATATTATTTAGATGCAGAGAATATGTTTATTTAGATGCAGAGAATATATATATATATATATATATATATATATATATATATATATATATATATATATATATATATATATATATATATATATATATATATATATATATATATATATATATATATATATATATATATATATATATATATATATATATATATATATATATATATATATATATATATATATTCTCTGCATCTAAATAAACACATCATAATTGAAAGCAAAACATCAATTCCATAAGGGAGCCAAGAAAAACCTTATCCGATTCCTACCAAAAAAAGGCACCCGGGTTGAAACAACCAGAGAATCATGCTTCCTCCTTTCCTTAAAGTACCAATCCTACTTTGCGCACTGTATTCAAGCGCGCAAACGTTTTGAAAGGCTTTAAACCGAAGGAGAGACTGCCCACCTCCTTTCCTTCTCCCTCTGGCAGTAACTCTTTGAAGACCAAGGACAATGTAGTCACTTAGTTTGACATTTGGCTTGAAGGAACACCCCAAGGTTTGTTCCACTAAAGCAATTGTTCCTTAGTTCCTCCTCAGAGTTAACTCCAGCTCAGCTTTTCCATATTCCCACCCCACCAATGAACAAGTTTACTGAAACCTTCATTCGGAAGGAGAGGCTTCAAACTGCAAGCTCAGTCACAACTTACACCCAACGTGTTTCCTAGGGATCCTAAAAAAACAACAAGTGTGGTAAATCATGTCCAAAGCAGTCTGCCAAATAAACAGGCTGGGGGAAAAAAAACAAAGTATTAATCGTTCCTCACATCAAACAGGACAAATATTGTTCGCTCATCATGGAAGTTTGTAGCTATTTTCAGCTTTGATCTAGAATTAATAATGATAGTTGATACAATCGCCACCAGTCAATTGCAAAAGGCACTGCTGCTTGGGACCGTGTTTTTTTTTTACACCCTGTCAGGATACTTTTAACACCATCATTCAACAACATCTGCCTATTCCAGGTCCCTGAGAAGGGCTTGATAGGTGGATAAAAATGCCAAATCTGTCTAAACATCTGGCTGAGTGTGTGCCTAACTGTAATAATAATAATAATAATAATAATAATAATAATAATAATAATAATAATAATAATAATAATAATAAAGGGTTGCTAATGTGGAGCTTTGGCTTTTAAAAGAAAAACCTTGGGTGCAACTTTCCCTAGGCTGATGGCCATAAGATCGGTTAGGCTATTATTCCTCCTGGTGCCTGGGATGATGAGAGTTGTGATCCTACAATTTAAGGAGCATTAGATTGGGGACAACTGCTTCAGAACATTCTTTGCAAGAGAGAGATTCAGCAATTCCTACTTTCCTATATTTCCTGTTGGTGCTGAATGCAATGGGAGACAAAGATTAAAAGAATATACTTTGTGACACTGTCCCCAAAGTGCCACAATTAAGATTTTTTTAAAAAAAGAAAGAAAGAAAAAATCTTAAATCTTCCTTGTTAAATGTTACTTAAAATAGCTTTCCATATATATATATATATATATATATATATATATATATATATATATATATATATATATATATATATATATATATATATATATATATATATATATATATATATATATATATATTAGAGCAAGTCAATCAAATTGTTAATTTTATTTCTCCCAAAATACTTTTTTCTTCTAGTGGTTCTCTAATCTTTAGTATGGGAAGAGTCCACCTCTCACCATGCATTAATATATGGCTCTGGATATCTCATTAATTTAACAATCCCTACACCCAGGAATATTAAGTATTCCTTTTCTCTTTTCTTATTTCAATATAAAAGAATTTATGGAGAGTTTCAAAGTTTAGGTCAAGCATTTTTCAACTCACAATCATTCTTATAAATTCTAGATTGTGAGGATGCTGTTACAGGTTCTTCTTATGGACTGCTTATGGAAATCAAAAACTTTACTTGGACTTGTCCACATTAGACTGCTGTAGAGTATCATTTTATTTGCACAAAAAAGGAAATTAGAAAAAAACAAGGCTGTGCATTTTACAAAGAATTAAGAACAAGTTCACTTAATTAGATTTATTTTAACTGTATTAAGAATGGCTGCCTTTAAAAAAATCTCTAGCCTGGAAGATAATTATATCTATCAGAAAAATAGGATGCTTGATCCAGTTACAAGCTTTCAATGTGTTGCAATTTCAAAGTTTGTATAAGTGGTTTGGGCTACATGAAGCAACCTCTAACATTTTTGTAAAACTATACAGGCACATGTTGGGATCATCAACTTGCCTCTAATTGCTAAGCCTGTCCTGATTGTAAATCAATCTTTCGGCCATGGAAATTCACAAAACTGAACAAAGATATTGTAAATATTGCTCCAGATTTCTGCCTGATTTTTCACCGGATGCTCTAGACATTTCATCCCAGGCCTCTTTGTGATCAAAGTTAAAAGAAAGTCATGGGAACCATACTCAGATCTAAACAACAACAACAACAACAAAAAGACTGAATAAGGTCCCTTCCTATGAAAGTCATGAATTTTCTTTACAAAGTTAAAGTTAAGTTCTAGAGTTTTAAAATTCTGTCCAAACTGAAGGAAAAAAAAATCAAAGAAGCGAATTTCTTCCAACAAAAGATACAGTAGATGACTTGATGAATGACAGTTAAACCAAAATTCCTCGAACTGTACATTTTTACCCCCTTACACAGCTTCATGTATATGTAAAATGAGCCTTAAGACAATTAGCAAGCTATAGCTTAGTCTGACAGGTGAAAACACTAATTTAACAAAATGCGTTACACACACACACACACACACACACACACATTAAGAGTTGGAGTGAGCCAGACTGACAAAAAAAAGGGGAGAGGGGTATGTGTGTGTTTTCCCTGCGAATTGTACAAATTCTACAGTAAATAAAATCCACAACCTGTCCTATACATGTGCATGCAACTACAGTCAAACACAGAGAATGTAAACAAATGGTAATGATTAACAGAGATATTGGTTTGGATCACTAGCTAAAACCACAGATGGAAAATGGTAAATAAAAAAAGAATTAGACAACAAGGTTTCTTTTCTTTCTTCTTCTTTTTTTAGAAAAATAATAATATTTCAACATAGCTCAATGGTCTTGTGTCTGTGAAAACTAGTAACACGTAGATTATTCTAACCAGCCTTTCCTTCGGCCCTTCCCGAGCACTAATAAAGTAAAATCCCTGCATGCACACCCCAGTTTATAAAAAAGGGAGAGGGAAAGAGAAGCCAATTTAATTTGTTTCTTAGCTCAAAGCCTTGGCTTCCAAGTTAATACAAAGCCTTGTTCTTTGAAACAGAAAGTACATCAACGGTGTGTGTGGGGGGGGGGGAGAGCAGATCCTGCCTTTTACACTCTTATCTGCCTCACCTATTAAACTTGTACAAAAAGTTAAAAGCACACACACACAGCCTGAGTTTGCTTCTGCACCAGCCTCTCCTTATGCATTTGGACAGAGCTGGCAAAATAACTTCTCCAGGTCTTGTCAGGAAGAAAATGATTATCCGGCAGGTTAACACTTCAGCTCTTCCAAGTGCACTCCCATCACAATATTAATAAGGGGGTGGCGGTGGTGGTAGGGGCGGGAGTGCTGTAAATGTCAGAGATTTTCAACAAAGGAGAGGAATTAATTGAATCAAATAAAACCTTGGACGGGGGCTCAGAAGTTCCCGTCCAAGATGTTTTCTGAGTCAGCTTGAGAACTGATTTTTTTTTCTTTTTCTTCTTCTCCCCATGAATTAGAGAAATAAGAGTAATAGCCGTATTTGCGCATATATATATATATATATATATATACATATATATATATATACATATATATACATATATATACATATAAATATATACATATATACATATATATATATATATATATATATATATATATATATATATATATATATATATATATATATATATATATATATATATATATATATATATATATATATATATATATATATATATATATATATATATATATATATATATATATATATATATATCAGATCCCGGTTATTGTTGTCCAGGAGTGTTGTTCTTGCACGGTGTCCCTGCACTTCCTCTCCTTTCTTAAGATCTCCCCCCCCCCCACAACCTCCCTGCCTTTTACTATCGAATTCACCCACTTCAGGAGCGAACAGCTTGGCTTCCCATATTTTTCACCAGCTGGTCTATCACCTAGCTCGCACTACAGGCTTAGTTGCAACCAAATGTTTATGCAGAAGCTAATCTTCATGAAACTTTGGAGTGAGAGCAGAGCACTGATACATGTGGCTTTTCTCTTTCTTTCTTTCTTTCTTTCTTTCTTTCTTTCTTTCTTTCTTTCTTTCTTTCTTTCTTTCTCTCTCTCTCTCTCTCTCTCTCTCTTTCTTTCTTTCTTTCTTTCTTTCTTTCTTTCCTTTTCTCCCAAGACCTAAGTTTGGCTCACTTTTTACAGCTAAGCAAGATATACATGCGAGATTTAGCATCAAAAAAGGGGGGGAGGGAGACGGGGCGGGGGGGGGGGAGGAGGAGGAAGGGGGCAGCATAGATAGGGAGGGAGAACCCCGATTCATCCCGAGGAACTGGGCAAACGTCTCTTTGAGACCCCCGCGGGCCAAAGAGTGGAGATTTATGTGAAAAATAAACAGTCTCCAGGAATGTTAAACTCTGGCAAGTGTGTCCTCTGATGGAAGAGGGTAAGGGAACAGATGGCAACCCAAATAAACCGTAAATTAGAGAAAAAAGATCTCTGACACAAGGGGGGGGGACGAAGCTGCAGGGATCACCTCCGAAGGAAGATTTTTTTTTGGGGGGGGGGGTTGTTCCTTTTGCGTCCTAGGTCTATTATTACGGTTGCTGCTATTCATCCCGCACAAGGACTTCTGTGAAGTTGCCTCTAAATTACCACGTCTCTGAATCCAACATCAGTAACAATTTCCCCCCACCCCAAAAAAAGTGCACCCACCACCCCTTCCACCCCAAAAAGCTGGGCTCATCTGAAACTTGGGTTCTCCTCCTCCTCCTCCTCCTCCTCCTCCTCCTCCTCCTCCTCCTCCTCCTCCTCCTCCTCCTCCTCTCCGCCACCGGCCCCGCCGCCGATATCCCGGCGGAAAGCTCCGAGGGGAAGTTTCAAGTCTCCGCTCCCTCGATTTCCCCATTCATTCCAGGAAGCGCTTCCCCGCCACCGCGGCTGGCGGAAAAGGAAGGGGAAAGAGGCAAATCCCCCAGACCCAAATGCCCCGAAGACCCGCAGGCTTTGCACCAGAGAGGCGGCGGATTCAGAAAGGGGGTGGCGGGGGGGGGGTGGCGGTGAGAGAAAGCCGGCAGGCTGGGGTTAGATCAAGGGGAGGGGAGGGGGGGGGAAAGAGACCAGAGAAACCGGTTTGCATTGCGGGGGCAATTTTTTTTTGTGGGGTGGTGGGGGTGGGGGTGGTGGAAAGCGGGCAGCCGTCCTGTCCGCATCTCAGCCCAAGTCGCTTTCCGGACGTTTTGGAGGATCTCTTTCCTCCGAGTTTAAAAGACCGGGACCGGGGGTGAGGGGGGGGGCGGAAGCGGCGGACGGTGTGTGTGTGTGTGTGTGTTTGGGGCGGGGGGGTGGGAGAAGAAGCGCGCTAGGAAATGCAAAAGAACCAGCTGCGAAGGCAGATCGGTAGCGCTCGGCGCCGGTGGTTGCATGCTGGGAAGGGAAGAGGAGGAGGAGGAGGAGGAGGAGGAGGTGGGGGGGTGGGGTGGGGGCAACCCGAGTGCTACCGTGCCGTTGTGTCGGTTTAATTTTGCGCCCGGAGGGAAAGTTTTGCGAAAACCCAACGCGCGCCTCTTCTCTTTCCATCCGCGCGTGTCCCGGGCCAGGGCGAAGAGGCAGCCGCGGATAGCCCGGTTCGCGGAGCGCCGACGAAGAAAGAAAGAAGAAAGAAGAAAGAAGAAAAAGAAAAAGAAGAGGAGGAGGAGAAGGAGAAGAAGAGGAGGAGGAGGAGGAGAAGGAGAAGAAGAAGGAGAAGAAGAAGAAGAAGAAGAAGAAGAAGAAGAAGAAGAAGAAGAAGAAGAAGAAGAAGAAGAAGAAGAAGAAGAAGAAGAGGAAGAAAAAGAAGAAAAAGAAGAGGAAGAGGAAGAGGAAGAGGAAGAGGAGGAAGAAGAAGAAGGCAAAACAAAAAAAAGCATGCGGTAGCTCACCTTTCAAACTCCGGAGGTAAATCAGGGTCAGTTAGCATGCTGGACAAAAAAAAAACGAGGAGGAGGAGGAGGAAGGAAAAAAAAAGAGAGAGAGGAGAATATATCGATATATATATATATTTTCCTCCCCTCCCTTTGGACACCCGGTAGCCTCCTGCGATCGCCTCCAACTGAACCTGTCAAGTGGATCCAAAGCTCCTCCAAGCCGACAGATTATTCTCTCCTTGCTCGCTGGCTGGCTGGCTCGCTCTCTCTCTCTAAAGCTCAAACTCCTTGACCGGTCTCTTAAAGGGGCAGCAGCACCCTTTAGCTGTGCGGAGACGGTGCGCTTGGCTCCCCCCACAACAGCGCCACATGGCTGCGGTCTGCCCGCAAAGTCTCTCTGGGTACCGTCTCTCGCCGGAGTCGCCGCTAGCGGGAGAGGGGGGGGAGAGGGGGGAGGAGGAGGAGGAGAGAAATGGGGACGGGGAGGGAGGGGGGAAGGGAAATGGAGGCGGGCCGGGCTGGGGTGGGGGAGCCTCGCCGGAGAGAGGGTCTTTCCAGTCTCTCCCCCCCCCATCACCACCACCCTCTCCTCTCCTCCCCTCCCTTCCCTTCCCTTCCCCAGCCCGAGCCAGCCCTGCCATCCAGATCTCCATCTACAGGCAGGGGTCTTCAAAACTTGGCCCTTTTATGACTTGTGGACTTCAATTCCTAGAATTCCTCAGCCAGCTTGGCTGGCTGAGGAATTCTGGGAGTTGAAGTCCACAAGTCATAAAAGGGCCAAGTTTTGAAGACCCCTGATCTACAACTTGGGCTCGCCACACGTTTCCCCCCCCCCACGGGATCAAAGATCACAAGCCCACGGAGAAGTTCAATTAGAGGGGGAGGAGGGGGGGCTCCCCGAATTTCGGAGGGGCAATAAATAAATCAAGGCCCTCCCTCTGCTTCCTCCCACCCACCCCCACCCCACCCCTTTTCTCCCTAGCCTCACTTTCCCAAAATGTTCTCTGGACGGGGGTTTTGTTTTCATGATTGTTTGAATGTAAGTTATCTTCTGCATTCGGGCGTTAGGGTTTCATTTGTTTTCCATTTCTGCATTTGTGCATTTTGATATTTATGTCACTGTTCACACCGCCCTGAGTCCTGGGGGAGAAGAGCAGTATACCAAATCAAATAAATAAATAATAAATAAATAGATAGATAATCCGCTGGTCAAAGATGTTCCTTGCTAAAATCAATTATGTCACATGTGTCCTAGGGATGCAAAGACAAACAGGCACGCGTGCGCGCAGACATAGGTGCGCGATCCTGAAAATCAATACCTCTTATTCAGGATCAAAAACCTCCCCTTTTCAGGGGTTGCCAGGCCAAAGACAGGTATGAAAGAAAAGTGTTGCAGAGGCTGAGGTGGCTTGGTTTTCAACTCTGCCCCATTGGGTGTTGTTTTCTCAAGGAAAGCGGGCACCCCTTGTAAAAGCGGGGTAGGGTTTTTTTTATTAAAGAGTTTTACAAAAACAAAATTTTACAATATATCCCCAAACCCACCCACTTCGCCCACCCACTTCCCAGAGCTAAATACAGGATTATAGTTACAATAATCATATTCTAAATAAAAAATATGCATAATATACAATTAACCAAATTCATAATGTGCTTTAACTCCCCTTTAACATAACTACAAACAACGTACCAATAACAATATCCCACTAAAATCTACTCATAAGCTAAATGGAACTTTTTAGTCCCATATTTGTTCTGAATATAATTTATCCATCTCCTCCAAACTGAAATATATCTTTCCTGTGAATGATCTTTCAAATAAGCAGAAATCTTAGACATTTCTGCAAGATTCGAAACTTTAAAGCGGGCACCCGTTGTAAAAGCGGGGTAGGTTTGTGTGCCTCTACCCCGAAGGTAAAAGAGTTTGCATAAAATACACACACAGAGAGAGAGACCCAAACGCCGCCATTTCTTCAAGGAATCTCAGCAAATTCTGCTTAGCAGAATCAAAGCCTTTTAACGCCATTCTCGCTTTTCTGAGAATGCTGTGGGATGGAGACAGGCAGTGTTAGAAGGATGCATATGCATCACGTATAAAGTTTTTTTCTCTCCCTCTTTTTCTTCTCCTTTGCCAATCTGGGTCTCTGTGAGCTCAGGCAGAGAATGAACACGCAGGTGTGCGCTTGCACCATTTTTTTTAAAAAATACACCTTTCGATTCGATGAACTACTTTTTATCCCGTATAAATTTGATAAACAAACAAGCAAATAAACGGATAAATAAATCTCCCGTACCAGCTACACACCCTTTAATTTTACTCTTTCTGCCGGTGGCCATCTGTCTGAGGTGAGACGATATGGCCTTGAAACCAGAAGAAAAGAAATCAAACGAACGAACAAACTCATCAGCTGCATTCTCGCAAAAGGCTTAATCTAGACGCTGAACTACACCAGGGAAACATACATTATTCCAACAAGTTGGGTCTGCAGGACAGGCTAAGATATCACAGAGCAAATCAAGCATCCTTGCATGTTGGACAAAAATGTGCCAAGTAGAACTTTCATTGACTTGGGAGGTGTGTTGTCTGAATGTGTAATTCGGTGTAATCAGGAAAAGGAACAGGAAGAGAGAGAGAGAGAAGAAAAAGGAGAAAGAGAGAGAGAAGAGAGAAGAAAAAGGAGAGAGAGAGAGAGAGAGAGAGAGAGAGAGAGGAGAGAAGAAAGAGGGCAGGGAGAGAGAGAGAGAAAAAGAGAAGGGACTGAAGATGCATCCTATTTGCATTCCTAGAATCATATTTTTATTGCATCGAAGGGTAATGTATTAATACTCTGTGTGTGTGAGTATCACATACATGTATTATTCCCCACCACACACTTACACTTCAAAAAGGAAGAAAGAAAAAAAACACCCTCCCTCTCACTCTGTACAGGGAGAAAAAAAAATCTCTACCCTACACAACAATCACGCATTGTTCTACCGAAAGAAAAGCAACTTTGACAGACTGAAATATACCAGAGGCCCCTTCCAGGAAACTGGTAAACAACTTGTCACTCACTCTGTCGGTTTCACTGCTTTGCCCACAAAGTGCTACGAAACAGCTCAGCAACATCGCCACCCTTCCCACAAGCGGGGTGGGTTAGGTGAGGGGGGGCAAGAAATAATCCATGTGCCCCCCCCCCCCGCTTTCCTCAAAACTTTTTAAAAGTTGCCTTGGTCCCCAGTCCAACCCTAAGAACTGAACTCTGAGGAATGGGAAGCCACCCAGGGCCAGGAGGATGGTTAGACCTAGGACAATCATCACCAAGCCAGAATTAAACCACATTGATAAGGTGATTTATAATCACCTCTTTCAGACTGAAGGAGACGCCTCTTGTTCCCTTCTCTTGTTGTGCCAATTCCACGGAATTCTTGATTAAGCATCGCTTTAATATTTATGTTGAAGGCTCTGCTTACCTAGAGCTGTTTTAGGCATCTCTGTCCCTCCCACTTTCCTAACGGTAAGGATGTTCCATTTTTCTAACTCGAGGCGGTGTGTTTGTGTGACTTGGAGTCAGTTTTCGGTCCCTGCAGTTTTCCTAGAAGGTTTTCAGAGGTGGTTTGGCACTGCCGCCTTCATAGGGCCCAGCGGGGGTGGCTGGCTCAGTCACCCAGATAACTTTGTGCCTATAAGGGCAGACTCTTGCCCTATCCTGTTGTGTTGTTTTTTTTTTGTCCAGCGCCTAAAGCACTATGACGAGCTGGCTCTCGGCGAGAGATTGCTCCACAATTTTTGTGGGTTTCTCACCTCAAAATATGAATTCGAGAGAGTGAGAAGGGGACTGTCCAAAAGGACCGCAGGACTTCCGTAGTCTTAATTTAAGACGGTGAGGCAATTCCGCTATTTCTGCAAGCACATCCTGGCTACTATAGCTGTTTGCAAATAATTCATACAGTGATTTGGCAGGCTGAAATGTAATCAGGTAATGACTCTGGATGTAAGATGCCAAATATTATGCACCCTCGCCCTCCCAAGGCACTATGGTCTATTCAATGTACAGGTAGTCCTCGACTTACAATCGTTCATTTAGTAGCCGTTCGAAGTTAGAAAAAAGTGACTTATGACCAGTTTTCGCACTTATGACTGTTGCAGCGTCCCCCAGGGTCACACGATCAAAATTCGGACCCTTGGCAAGTGGCTCATATTTACGTAGGTTGCAGTGTCCCAGGGGTCACACGATCGCCTTTTGCGAGCTTCTGACAAACAAACTCGATGGGGAAGCCAGAACCACCCAACAACCTTAACAACTGCGGGGATTCACTTAACAACTCTGGCAAGAAAATGAGGCAAAACTCACTTAACAATGTCAAGTGAAATGTTGACCTCAATTGTGGTCGTAAGTCGAGGTCTACCTGTAGATGGAAATTCTCAAGGAACGGAGGACCTGCAAAGGTGGTGGGCTATTGTGCTGATGTTGTCCTCCATCCACTCTCCTTGCCCCAGCTCCAAGATGGTCTGCTTCCCGTGTGGGCGAGGCTTCCTCACTACAAGGTTCCAATTTTGCTTCTAGTCTAGAGCTCCCTAACCTTTTGGGCATCAGGGACTGGTTCCGTGGTTTTTCTGTGGACCGGAGGGTGCGTGGTTATGTGTGTTGCCTGCATCCCAGGGATGGAGCTTTGCTTGTTTGTGCGGACCAGTTGCTAGCATGTTCTAGTCTGTAGCTGGAGAAGGCTGGAGCCAGAACAGGAGTTCCAGCACTGTTTTCCCATAGAAAATGCAACCAAACTTCCTATGCACATATTTTGGGTGGCAAGGAGATTGGTGGCCTGCAGACCACCAATGGGTCCACTACAGAACCATGATGGAGAGTTTTGGGCAGGAAGAGGGGGGGCAAATGACAAGACCCTTTTTGCACCATTGCAACCCCCCATCTCTATGATATGTGGATCATGATACTCTATGCCCATATAAGAACAGAGCTTGTAGTTCCCTGGTGCAAGGCTGTTCCCACCATTTTGGTATAAGCCTTGGATCCTGTGGACGTCTCCAAGCTGGTCTCAGGATTTTGGGTCTCTGCTTTAACTACTAGACCCTGATGGTAATAATCTAATCATCTATCCCATTCAAAGCAATGAAACACATCAGTTCAAAAGGATTCCAAAAGTTATTTCTGTATTTCAGATTGCCTTGCTATTTCCTGCATGATTGTCAGGAGCAAAGAATCAGGAGCAGACATTAAGTGCTAGTTAAGCTAATTTGGGTGCTCCAACACTGGAGGTTTTTAAGAAGAGACTGGACAACTCTCCGCCTGAAATGGTATAGGGTTTCCTTCTAGTCCAACCAACTAGAAGACCACCAAGGTTCTTTCCAACTCTGTTATTCTGATTTATTGCTCATGTCTATACAAGAATCTAGTCAATTAATAAGTCAGCACTAAATTGGCGCTAGTTAATGGACTTCAAGAGGAGTTCACCTTAAATCGCTTATGGCAACATAATGATTCTCAACTGATGACTTTCTTGACCCCACCTCCAGGCTTTGACTGGATTTTGTTCAGTGGACCTCTTCTTCCCCCCCCCCCCAAAAAAAAATGGAGGGGAAAAAAACCCAGCCATAGATGTAGGAAGCAGTAGAAAGAAAGTGGCCTCAAATAAATATAAGGACTGATGTAGGAAGCAGTAGAAAGAAAGTGGCCTCAAATAAATATAAGGACTCAGAGTCTTCCAAAGGTCCTGAAGGAAGGAGGGTGAAGAAGACAAGAGTCATTTAAATCTTCGTCCCACTCATAATGCTATTCCTTCTTGCTTATCAAATACAATCTTCCTGCAACTGGGAGAAAAGTAGCTGGGGAATTTTGATCCCTTTGGAAAATGAAATCTTAAACAGCACTTCCCATTGCAAATGTATCTAATGGATCAATCTGATAAAAGGATCCACCTGCCTGGAATGGGAGAGAGAGGCGTATACAATTTCCTCTTTAAAATCATCACAGAACACAAACGAAGGCCAAGATCTGGGGGGGAAAGAAAATGAGTCTCAAGTCTGCCTTCACAAACTGTCTGGGATTTTCTAAATTGGCAACTCACTCCTTCTCAGTCTGGGCGAGTGACTAGAAGCCTGTCCTAAATATGGATTGTTTGTTCAGCCAGCCACGTCTTAATGGCTTGAGGAAGTTTTGTTCCAAAGAAATGTTCTCAAGATTCATAGCTTCTAGGTCAGCTTCACACCCAACACAATAATCCCACAAGCCCTGAGTTTCTCCTAATCAACTTAAAATTGTCTTCGGGGATCTCTAGTTATTTGAAGTAGAAGAGGAAACCAAACTGCATTTGCGTGCAACCACAAACAGAAGATAGATGGTCCTCAGCTTACAACCATTCATTTAGTGACCATTTAAAGCAGGGGTCCTCAAACTTGGCCACTTTAAGACTTGTGGACTTCAACTCCCAGAATTCCCCAGCTGTGGCTGAGGAATTCTGGGAGTTGAAGTCCACAAGTCATAAAAGGGCCAGGTTTGGAGACCCCTGGCTTAACGAAATGAGAGCTCTTCTACCGCGGAAGATTTCAATGCAGTTCTTTTTCACCGGCTTGAATGTAGCCGGCTTGGGTGGGGTGGGGGAGCAAACTGACTTTTCTACACAGCCCTACCTCTAACATTCCTGCCTCCCTCCCCAGGTTCAACCCAAGCGTTATCTATCCTCAGCTATGCAGCATGTGTATGGATCAAGAGGACTGGGCACACATCCCATGTTGGAGTTACTTTCTCCACTCCTCCGTCTCCTCCCCCTCCCACCCCAGAAAGGATATCGCAACAGAAGGGCAGAAACCACCCGCTTTTTTTGTGAGTTTCTGTTTGTGACAGCATCAAGCCAAACATGCTGGTGGATGACTTACGAAGTTATTTTAACCGAACGGAGGGTGCAGTAATTTGGTTCATCGGTGGCCCTTATTTGTATGCTTTTGGAATGCTAAATATAAACTCATCCAGCAAAAGGGGCAGGTTTGGTTGCAGGCAATTCCTTAGCAGAAGAATAAAAACAACATGCATGAAAATGGTTGGGGTGTGTGTGTGTGTGTGTGTGTGTGTTTGGTTAGAGAAGAAGAGAGATCTTCATCTAGTCCAGGTGTTGAGGCTTCATGGGCATTCTCCAAAATGCCAGGACAGGACCTGGCAACTCTTTCCAGCAGAACAACTTACCAAGCAATTATTAAGCGAAAGTGCTGATTATCTGGCTCGTTCAGTCAACCTGCAACCTATTGAGCATGCTCAATACTTAACATAATTGCTACTTATTCAAGCCCCCTTAACTCTAGAACCTCCAATGGACTATGACATACATTAAATCCTGATGACATTCAGGAAGCTATTAAAGGCCTGGCTATTCTCCCAGGTTTTGGGGCAGGATGATGATTGGACATATGGACATGCATTTGGGTGTTTGTTTATTGTTTATATACTTGTCTTCAGGCTGTTCATGATCTCTTTTATTTTACTTTTCTTCCTTTTTCGTTGCACGTCGGGAAACCGAACTGTGTAAATAAATAAATAATATTTGGGGGTCTACGTGCCTAAATATTTACAAGGAAGGAAGGAAATACAGGGTCCAAGTTTAACTTAGAATTAGATGTTCCGATGTAGCATTCGGGAATTCCAAGAGAATTTTTAAAGCTTGCTTGAACGAATTTTAAAAGACTGAGTTCCATCCAAAGCCATGCATAGCATGACCTGCGCTCCGAGGCTCATGTCTGAAGATATCTGATTTAACCAGCATCCTAAAGATAAACAGAGTGGATTTTGCTGGCATCGGAGACCCTGCAAGAAAACCACACATATCTATAAACTCGTCCTGTGATGGGTACTATGCTGAGAATTGGCTACAAACCATCTGAAGAGCTTCATCAAGCTAAATGTTACAGGAAAATGGAGATGATCAGGACATGGATACTGAAAGCTCTTTTTATTGTTCTCAGTTGGGTTTTATGCGTTTCTGGAAGTGGCATCCTTTAAGTGTGTACAGTTTTGGAATTTTATTTTGCATAGTTCTGATATTTCAATCGTTTTTCTATTTGTACCAATAAAGGGGAATAGTTGTACTTCAGGGTTGAAATGAGGGGGCCTGGATGGTCTCTGAGCTTGGTTGTTTTCATTTCATCATTCAAACTAGTCTGATGGCATCACCTAGCTGGGTAATCAAATGTCTGCAAGAAGACAACCAAGCTCAGACAGCACCCTTTAAAGATACCTCATTTTCTCTTTTATTATTATTGTTGTTGTTGTTGTTGTTGTTGTTATTATTATTATTATTATTATTATTATTATTATTATTATTATTATTATTATTATTATTATTATCATCATCATCATTATTATCTGTAAGCTTCCCACAACTTGCCTTATAAGGGAGATGGGAAGCATAAGAAACAAACCAATGAATACTACACTCAACTGAACTGATTGAATCAGGGTGCCAGCCCACAAAACGTTTTTCATGTAAACTACTTTATTCTGTTCATCACCCCTGATTTTCTATTCCCCATCTCCACTTTTCTAACCCTATAACGATAGATCCAGGCATGTTCAACCTTTATTAAACCCATTTACTTGCTGGCTCCTTTTTCCCCCTTCCATAGGATCTCCTGTTTCATATTTCCACATTCCTTGATGGTCACCACGATGTAAAAAAGATCTTGAGACTCTAGAAAGAGTGCAGAGAAGACCAACAAAGATGATCAGGTGACTGGAGGCTAAAACATATAAGGAACGGTTGCTGGAATTGGGTCTGTCTAGTCTAATGAAGAGAAGGACGAGGGGAGAGATGATAGCAGTCTTCCAATATCTCAGGGGCTGCCCCAAAGAAGAGGGAGTCAAGCTATTCTCCAAAGCACCTGAAGGCAGGACAAGAAGCAACGGATGGAAACTAGTCAAGGAGAGAAGCAACCTAGAACTAAGGAGAAACTTCCTGACAGTTAGAACAATTACCCAGTGGAACAACCTGCCTCCAGAAGCTGTGAATGCTCCAACACTGGAAGTTTTTAAGAAGAGACTGGACAGCCATTTGTCTGAAATGGTATAGGGTTTCCTGCCTGAGCAGGAGGTTGGACTAGATGACCTCCAAGGTCCCTTCCATCTTTCTTTCTTTCTTTCTTTCTTTCTTTCTTTCTTTCTTTCTTTCTTTCTTTCTTTCTTTCTTTCTTTCTTTCCTTAGGGAACATCTGCTGCCGGCATCAAGCTCCCTGCACCCTGTGCGTTCCCACAGAGAGGGCCTCCTCAGGGTGCCACCGATCAGAGAATGTCGATTGGTGGCCCCCAGGGGGAGATCCTTCTCTGTGGGCGCTCCGGAGCTGTGGAATCAGCTACCGGTAGAGCTCCGGATGGCGCCCGATCTTCGCTCCTTTCGTCGCGATCTCAAGACGTTTTTGTTTGTACAAGCTGGCCTAGCCTGAGGGGGATCGGTGGGGTTGTTTTATCTTTGGTTTCTTAATTTTATCTTGGGGTTTTTAGAATTGTACTTCTATTGTTTTAATTAGGGCAACTGTTTAATCTCTTTTTAATGTTTGTATTTGGTATTTTATTCTGCCCTGTGAACCGCCCTGAGTCCTCAGGGAGAAGGGTGGTATATAAATGTTATTAAATTAAATTAAATTAAAATTTCTTATTATTCTGTTTTCTGCTAATAACAATGCCATTTTGAGGGATCCACTCTAAAAGGTACTCTGATGGGCTTAACAAAAGCACCTAGATGGCACAGGACATTTTCCAAACTGTGATAATTGGATGCTAATGCTAAAATACTAACATAATTGGAAGACCTATGATGGATTCTCTTCTTCCATGTCTCCCCAGCAGTGGCCCTTCCTTTCTAAAAATCAAAGTGACCTGTTTGCAAAGAGAGTGACGGTGTCACGGCTGCCTACGATTTTGATTTCTTCTCTGCATCTCAATACAGATTCTAGCTTTGTGGGAGAAGCTGTGGGCAGAGTTAAAACAGGGATCATCCTAGAATCCCTATGTAGCTACAAATGTACTAAGTCCAACCCCCCCTCCCCCCCCGCCCCTCTTGAATTCTGTGGACTCTTATCTAACTCCATGCAGGTGCTAACCTTTGGTTAAGAAGACTGGCTGTTTAGCAATAAATCAGATTTATTGCTAAATCTGTGGGCGCCCCGGAGCTATGGAATCGGTTGCCGGTTGAGCTCCGGATGGCGCCCGACCTTCGCTCCTTCCGTCGCAATCTGAAAACGCATTTATTTGAACAAGCCGGCCTGGCCTGATGGGGGATGGGTTGGGTTTTTATGGTCATTTTTAATATCTGTATTTACTGTTTTTAGCCGGGCATATGTTTAATTTTCTTTTAACTTTTGTATTTTTGTATTTTTTATATATCTGCCCTGTTCACCGCCCTGAGTCCTTCGGGAGAAGGACGGTATATAAATAAAATTATTATTATTATTATTATTATTATTATTATTATTATTATTATTATTATTATTATTATTATTATTATTATTATTATTATTATTATTATTATTATTATTATTAATTGGATCTTCAAGTGTGGACCTGCTCTTTTGTCCTTGACTTGTTTTCTTTTACATGTTTGTTCGTTTGCTATAAGAAGGAAACATTTGGGGAACAATCCCTACATTTTCTCCTGGGGATTTGTTGTAAACAGTAATGGCCAGGTCTGAAAAAACTGAAACAGTTGTCCATTATCTACTTTAGCATGTAAATTGAGGAACCTTTTTTTCTATGCCCAGCCCTTTTTTTTTTTTTGCTTTCCCCTAGAAGTGCCACGCTGAGCTATCATTTCAATAATGGGTATTGAGTATATGTGTCAAGTTGAGATGTATTATTATTATTTTTAATAAAACCAATGTTTTACATTTTTGAAATACATAAACTTGACAGCTTTACATGATGCCGAAGTAAGTGAATATATAAAGCAATATATAAACGAAATGAAATTAAAGGCCACTGGCCTGATAAACAAAAGCATTATTGTGATAGGTTGGCTCTTTCCTGAAAAGAGACTAATTTTAAAAATTAGACTCCAATCCTCAATATAATTGGCAAGTAAAAACCATGTCGTTATTTGCTATCTATATACCGGCTGACAGAGCACAAAGTATTTATGCTTTTTAGGAAGATTCTGATGTATTTCCAAGTTATATACACATACAGTTAGTCCTCTACTTATAGCCTTTCGTTTAATGATCATTTGAACTGGTTTTCACGCATACAACCATTGCAGCATCCTCATGGTCATGTGATCAAAATTTGGGCACCTGGTCCACAACTCATAACCACAACTGAGCCCCAAATTTCCATTGCTAAGCAAGACATTGCACCCTATTTTACGACCTATTTTGCAAATGACTTCGGTTGTTAAGTGAACTATGTGGTTGTAAGCAAATCTAGCTTCCCACATTGACTTTGCTTGTCAGAAGCCAGCTGGGAGGATCACAAATGGGGATCACATGAACCTGGCATACAGAAGCTGTCATAAATACATATCAGTGGCCAAGCCCCTGAATTTCGATCACGTGACCGTGGAGATGCTACAAATGGTTGTAAGAGTGAAAACCAATCACAAGTCACTTTTTCCAGCATTTATTATTTTTTTTGTAAAAAAATTGATTGATTTTCTAGTTTTACATTTAAATATTTGAAAAGCAACGTGGCAGCTGAGTTAGTCAATAATTCAATAACATACAGATATCTTTAGTACAAATCTCAAACTATTACATTAAATGTTTCCTCCCTTTTCCCCTTGGTATTTACTGCCTCATAATTGAATTAAAACAAATCTTGTTATATCAATTAAATAAAAAAAATAACTTTCTTACATTTGTCAATAATTTTTAGTTAACACGTATCCTAGTTGTTTTTAACATTCAATCTTTTTAGACAATCGTTGTCCTGGTGAGTTTTTCCCAACTTTTAATTTCCTATTAATATTTAAATTTAATGTTTCAGCATTGTTGTAACTTCAGATGGTCACTAAACGAATGATTGTGAGTTGAAGACTACCTTTATGATATGACCAGATGCGACTACAAAACTGATCAACTCCTGAGAATGAACAGCATAGAAATCAGTCAAACAAACAAACAATAATAAAAAAATTACTGATCAGCTAGTATCTTCTTTCTCACATAATTTAGACAGAAATAACAACAACAACAACAACAACAATAATAATAAAGTTGGAAGGGACCCTGGAGGTCATCTAGTCCAACCCCCTGCTCAGGCAGGAAAGCCTATACCATTTAGACAAATGGCTGTCCAGTCTCTTCTTAAAAACTTCCAGTGTTGGAGCATTCACCGCTTCTGGAGGCAGGTTGTTCCACTGGTTAGTTGTTCTAACAGTCAGGAAGTTTCTCCTTAGTTCCAGGTTGCTTCTCTCCTTGATTAGTTTCCAAATTAATTAATCAGAACTAACCAACCAAAGGGGAAAGGTAATTTTGAAATTACAGCAGATAGTGAAAACAATGGAACTGAATCGGGTCCGGTCTGCATAGGTCAAGAGTGGGGGTGAGAGAAGAGATAAAATACTCTCAGATCTTTTAAACGTTATTTTCATCAACTCTCAAAATGCTCTTTGGGGCCTATGAAATGAGCAGAGCACTCGTTCTATTGCAGTGTTTCTCAACCTTTGCCATTTTAAGATGTGTGGACTTCAAGTCTCAGAATTCTGGAGAAGGCTGAAAAAACACTGTTCTGATGCATCAGAGAATAAAGGAAGATATTTTGTCGATCTCAGCTTGATCATGAAATCTGATCCAACCAAAGTCAGCATTTCTTTAAATTGAATCAGCTTCAGTTGGACACTTAAGCCAGTAGTACTTATTTCTTTTCGCCTCCGTAGCCATGAACAGGATTTAAATCTTGACTTCGGTTGGATCCTATCCTTAGCAACCTATTGCCAAGCAGTTACTATAATAGACGAAGAACAATTGCTCGAGTGAAATTGGAAACATTGTTTAACTGCCATTTTGTTCACTCTCCATGAAATCTAAAATGGCAGGAAAATGCTGATCCTATGATAAATGAGAGGCAGTGTACACAGAGGGAACATGTAATTGTGCATTGTGTGATGGAAAGAGAATGCTTGCTTTGGAAAGGTTTGATTCATTGCACCTATACTCATAAAACGCCCTTACGGAGAGGAGAGAAACCAATTGTTCTCCATGGAGACTGATGGCTGGACAGAAGGATAATGGTATCTTATTGCAGGAAGAAAGTAGAAGGTCAAATATCAAGAATTCTCACTAACAAACAATTAGAATAATCCAACAGTTGGGGAAACAAAACCGTGGAAGACTCTGCTTTTGCTGCCAGCAGAGGAATTTGTTTTTCAAGTAGGTGAAGTCAGAAGCTGGTAAAGGTGCATGAAGAACGATTGTCTATGGTGAAGAGGAAGATTTTATATTTGGTTTTGTTGTATTATTTATTTATATCTCGCCTTTATTCTTTTTTACACATAACTCAAGGCAGCAAGCATACCCAACACATTTCCAGCTTCTATTTTCCCCACAATAACAACCCCGTGACGTGAGTTGGGGTGAGAGAGAACGGCTGCCCAAAATCACCCTGCTGGTTTTTGTGCCTAAGGAGGGACTAGAACTCACCGTCTCCTGGTGATTGGCTCAAAGTCACCCAGCTGACTTTCATGCTTAAGGTGGGACTAGAACTCACAGACTCCTGGCAATCGGTCCAAAGTCACCCAGTTGGCTTTCCTGGCTAAGATGGGACTTGCACTCACTGTCTCCTGATGATTGGCCCAAAATCACTCAGTTGGCTTTCATAGCTAAAGGCTGGACTTGAACTCAAGAGTCTCCTGCTTTCTAGCCTGGTGCCTTAACCACCAGTGGCTAGAAAGCAGGAGACTATCAGTGTTATTGATAGAAAACAATACGCAACAGATCAGACTATCAATGTTATTGATAGGAAATTAGATGTGTAGCAAAGCCGCTCGGGTTCAAATCCTGGGTGGCCATAAAGCAAATATTGTCCCAAGTTAGGCTGTCTTGTCTTGTCTAAGTTAACAAGTAATTTGGTTCTTGCTGTCCTAGATGAACATCTTGCAGAAAGGGCTGCAGTAATCTGGAATAATGATTATGCCGCGTTCCAAAATCTTGTTGAATTCTTGCTGCTTATAGTAAACAGGGTGAGATATTGTAATGGTCTAGATTTCCAGGAAGCAGGGGGTACATTCCAGAGGTGCAAAAGACAGCGCAGTTTAGGTAGTCTGTGAAGGGGGAAAAGGCTGAATACATCTCCTCCCTAAGAGTTCCCAGAGTAAATGTTTGTTTTTTATTTATTTATTTATTTATTAAATTTTTATGCCACCCATCTCCCCTATCAGGTGACTCTGTCATATGTTTAATGGTGCAAGTAGTCTGCTTCAGTTTGGCAAGGTTAGGTAAGGAACAATTTCAGAACTTCTCTCTACCAACAATGGGACTTGGGTTCTCAATAGAGAAATAAATGGTTTGTGTTGGAAAGCTGGTTTGTCAACCACAATATACCAGGTATTTTCTGCGAATTTGGACTGTAAACCCATAATCCAATCAAGGTAGCATTACCAAAATGTACAGCGTGACTGTTTTATTGACAGTGGGTTGAAGGCTTCAGTCTGTGCCAGGTTTAATTTATGTCTAATATCTTTAAGATAAAAATTACACGCGCAGATGGGAAACCTGGAGGAACTCATGGAGTTTTGACAACTCCTCTCAGAAATTTGGCTTTTTCAATTCATATTATTATGCATTGGCTCCTTTGAGCTACACTGAGAGTATTTTAATGCCTCTGTTTTGCCTGGGGGAGAATTCTTGGATTATGTGAAATGTAAGCAAAATGGTCTTTCAGTGCTTGATAGTTACGGAAGATGGGCCACAAATCTGCAAGCATGCTGCTCCTTCAAAGGATGATCTTGCTCAGATAGAGAAATAAAAGGAGAAGAACAAGTTGACTATTAGTGGTGATATCAAGGGCACCATATTTGATTTCAATGAGGAAAGTGTTTCTGGGAGAAATAGTCTAATCTGCTTTAAAAAAAAAAACTTCCCAAGCAACATGCAAATAGAAGTTCAGTTCTCTTCCAAAATGTGCCGTACTCTAAATATTATGATATAGTTCTCCAATAAAAAAAAGCTGCAGAAAATGTCTCCATTAAGGAAAAGCACAAAGAATAATTCATATATTCATGCAAACAACCTACAAAGGATATTTATATGGAGTAAAATCGTTGGCAAAAAAAAAATGTGCCTGTTAGGTAAAATGGTATAAAAAGATGGCTGTGAGAAATGTGTTAAAAAAAACAGACAAGGAGTTTAATTTGAATGCTTAAACATGATTCTTAAAAATGGGAAAAGCATGAACAACAATAAAAATGTAAGGGGGAAAAAAGGAAAAAGTGATGAAAATATGCTATTCATAAATGAAGAGGACATGTTGGCAGATGATTCCTCAGATATATATTTTTTTTTAAAAAAAATCACTAGACAAGTTGTGGATGATGATACTTCTGGGAATTTTATATGAAGAAGCACTAAAGGTTTCATTATCTTTTTTTTCAACAAACATTTGGGGAAATGAATTTCCAGCATTACAAGATCTAATATAGAAATAGACTGGATGTTACATCAAATCTTTCTGTAACACACTTCACTCCAAACACTGATACGAACTATGGTCACATTTGGGTAATAGAGATCATTTTATAATCAATAATATATCTTAAACAAATGGGGATTCTTAAAATATTTTCCCATATTTTTTTATTTTCCTCTTAAAAACAACAACAGCACAACTTTTTGGACTTGTGTTACAGTTGTATATATGTACAAAGGGGTAGGGCTTTAATTGCATCACCATGACCATCATCTTGCCTGCCTTGAGCTCTTTATGAGAGAGAGAGAGAGAGAGAGAGAGAGAGAGAGAGAGAGAGAGAGAGAGAGAGAGAGAGAGAGAGATTTTCCTGGTCATGAAAAAGTTTAAGGATTCCTATTTTGGAAACCAGAAACATGGGATTTACTTGATTGCTTTTAGAGAACATTTGGTGGCATTTCCACACTAGCTTTATGAAGATCGTGTCAAATTTGCAATATAAATAAGTAATAAGATTAAAACATTAAAACAAAGGTGATAAGGTCTCTGGAGGCTAAACCATATGATAAGCTACTATAAGGGAACTAGGTAGGTTTAGCCTAATGAGGAGGAGACATAGGGGTGACACAACAGCCATCTTCCAATACATGAAGGGCTGTCATGAGAAAGAAGACATCAATTTATTCTCTGTAGAATCTGAAGTAATGGGTGGAAGCTCATCAGAAGGAAATGCAACCTGGAAATAAGGAGGAATTTCCATGCAATGAGAACAATTAATCAATGGAACAGCTTGCCTCCCAGAGTCATGGATGCTGCATCACTGGAAGTTTGCAAGAAAAAAATTGGACAACCGTTTGTTTAAGATGGAATAAGGACCCCTGTCTTGAGCAGAGGGTTGGTCTAGAAGACCTCCAGGCCCCTTCACGCCCTATGATTCTATGTCCCAGTCTTCCAAGTCTGATTATTCACACTCTGACATCAAGAATGGCAAATAATCCAAAATCTGATCACTGCATTTCCCTTTCTCTATGACTGTTTCTGGATCTCTCAAAAGGAGAATTTCTTTTGATGCATTTTCCTTTTGTTATTATTTCAGGACTATGAAAAAGTCATTAGTGACAGCATGCCAAGGAAAACCTGAGTCTCATAAATAAGTAAAAGATTTTGATTCACTGGAAACAGAGTCAATAATTTACTTCATTATGTACAAAGCTGTCACGCCCAACTGGAAAGAAAACCTGAAAGTATGGTATAATATGTAGCCTGCCATTCAGTTTAAACTGGAGCAACTGTTTTTGGATCACCTGGTAAGTATCTTAGTTGGAGATTTGCTAGAAGTAGACCAGGGATAGGCAACCTTGGCTCTTTTATGACTGGTGGACTTCAACTCCCAGAATTCCTGAGTCAGCCATGCTGAGGGGAAAGGGAGAGGTTTCCAAGCTGAGCCATGCTGGCTCAGGAATTCTGGGAGTTGAAGTCCACCAGTCATAAAAGAGCCAAGGTTGCCTACCCCTGGAGTAGACAATCATTTTCTGAATTATGGCAACATTGCCCTGCAAAAGGCATGCAGAAAAGTCTTGTTAACATTTCCCAAATCTGTATCTTAGCAGAGTTTGAAGTAAATTTAAGCCCGAACAGCTGAGGAAGTTTTGAAGATTTCTAAAACAGCACTCATCTCTAAGGAATTCAGAGTCACTATCACATATTTGAAGAAAAAGTAGAGGATTCTCCATAGACGAAGCATCTGAGAAGCTTCAAAGAAAATCAAAGATGTACTGACCAAATAATACTTCATGAGGGAGATTCCACTTATTTCTAACCCACCATGAGATAAGCAAGTTAGAGCCAAGACCAGGGGTAGGCAACCTCAGACTTCAACTCCCAGATTTCCTGAGCCAGCCATGCTCAGCCAGCATCACTGTCCATCTTGAATACACAGCAGAAGGAGGAAGCTTGAGAGTTCACAAGGTTAATACTGTATGGAACAAAACAATATCATGAAGTAGCATCGAAGTAGTATTGTTGACAAATATTACAGCCTCAAAAAAAAGTTATGGGTTATTGTTACAATGAAGATGATTAAATGAAGATGAATTTATGACGGGATGGAAGTCCTCCTAGGTATTACTAAAAGAGGCATTAGATAAGAAGTTAAGTGGATATTTCTTGATATCCATGTAGGAGATCCAGATATACATCTTTACTAGGCCATAATCCCTCATATGGTGACATTATTAACTTTTTAGCAACAGACAAAGGTCTGACTTTTTCACCCACATTGAGGGTTTCTTGACGGGTGCTGATCTTAAGTTTCCTCCTTAAATCTCTCACTGCCAGTGCCATTTGGGGATTGCTACGTGGTGGCTCAGTGGGTTAGGATGCTGAGCTTGTCGATCAGATGGTCGGCAGTTTGGTGGGTCGAATCCCGAGTGCCGCGTAGCAGAGTGAGCACCTGTTACTCATCCCAGCTTCTGCCAACCTAGCAGTTCAAAAGCACGTAAAAATGCAAGTAGAAAAATAGGGACCACTACGGTGGGAAGGTAACAGCGTTCCGTGCGCCTTTGGCATCTAGTCATGCCGGCCACATGACCACGGAGACGTCCTCGGACAAGCGCTGGCTCTTCGGCTTTGAAACGGAGATGAGCACCGGCCCCTAGAGTTGGAAATGACTAGCACGCATGTGCGGGGGAACCTTTACCTTTACCTTTATGTATCTTAAACTGCAAGTTCTAAATGCCTTTGGCTTGCTTCTTTTATTATTTTGTCTTGCTTTTATGAGTTTCAACCAGTCATAAGATCCTCTGGACACTGGTCAGGCTCTGAACTTTTAAAATAAGCACATTCGCTCTTAGCCCAATCTCTCAATTTAGCATTGTAGGCCTAAGACAGGGGTTCCCAACTGGGGGTGCAAGATGGGTGCAAAAACTTGGGTTTTCAAAATTACAGTCTATAGGCATAATTCGTTACCGTTATTTTGAACTGGGTGAGATCATTCGTGGTTTTGGAGTTGGGTATCATCAGTATGCTGAAGATACCCAGCTTTTTCTTTCGACCCCAAACCACCCCAGTGATGCCCTCGACATGATGTCCCGTTGCCTGGAGGCGGTCCGGGTCTGGATGGGGAGGAACAGACTTCAACTCAACCCCGACAAGACTGAGTGGCTTTGCATACCTTCATCCCGGGTTTATTCGGATATTCCATCTCTTTCTATGGGGGGTGAATTATTACCCCCTGTAGATAGGGCTCGCAACTTGGGAGTCCTCCTAGATTCATGGCTCACCTTGGAAGACCACATAGTGGCTGTGACTAGGGGGGCTTTTGCCCAGGTTCGCCTGGTGCGCCAGTTGCGGCCCTATCTAAGCCGGGATGATTTATGCACGGTCACTCATGCGCGCGTGACCTCTCGTCTAGACTACTGCAACGCTCTCTACATGGGGCTGCCCTTGAGGACCACCCGGAGGCTCCAACTGGTACAGAATGCAGCTGCGAGAGTTGTGTTGGGAGTCTCCCGATACTCCCATGTTACACCTCTGCTCCGTGAGCTGCATTGGTTACCAGTTGTCTTCCGGGTGAGATTCAAGGTACTAGTAATGGTGTTTAAAGCCCTACATGGCAGGGGTCCGGAGTACCTTAGGGAACACCTGCTGCCGGCATCAACCTCCCTGCGCCCTGTGCGTTCCCACAGAGAGGGTCTCCTCAGGGTGCCGCCGATCAGAGAATGTCGATTGGTGGCCCCCAGGGGGAGATCCTTCTCTGTGGGCGCTCCGGAGCTTTGGAATCAGTTACCGGTAGAGCTCCGGATGGCGCCTGATCTTCGCTCCTTTCGCCGCGATCTGAAGATGTTTTTGTTTGCACAAGCCGGCCTGGCCTGATGGGGGATTGGTGGGGTTTTATTTTTGTATTTTATTGTAGTATTTTTGGGGTTTTTTATAAATGTAATATATTAATTGTTTTAACGGGCAACTATTTAATCTCCTTTTAATATTTGTAACTTTGTATTTTATTCTTGCCCTGTGAACCGCCCTGAGTCCTTCGGGAGAAGGGCGGTATAGAAATATTAATAAATCAAATAAATCAAACTTTTGTAAGGGGTGCAAGTATATATCAGAAGCGTTCTAGAAGTGTGGGGTATAGAAAAGGTTGGAAGCTGCTGGTCTTAAGAGGACACTATCAACCAACGTTCCTGAGAAAATGTGGGAGAAAACACAATAGGGAGATTTAAGGAAGGCTTCCGTCGTATCTTCAGCCAATATGTGAAAAAGCAACGATGCTTGTTGTTCCTACTCAGAAGTCCTACACGCTTTTCCTCCTTGAGATAAATGTAGCAACTTCTCAGAAACACCAGACTACAGTGGCTACGGCAATCCGTAAAGTTCCAGAGAGTACTATTACAGTATCAGTGGGTGTTAGCTGAACAGCTTACTGACAAAGGTTGTGTACACAGTTGGCACAAATGCTGGAACTACAGGATTTGGAGAAATCCTTTGAAAGTGGGTCCAGTTCCAAAGGTTTTATTTGAAGGCTTAAATCTAGGAGTTCAATGTACCGCTGGGATAAATTCTGCACCTTTGAGAATTACTCCCACTTTTCCACTAGTGGCCGTATCTGCCAATAAGAAAAAAAAATCCTCATTGGATAAAGCCAAATCTAAAATACTCCCTGTGAGACCTGCAGCAATTCAACAACTTTCCTTGCCTAGATTTGTCTTCTGGAATGAATCTGCCTTTGGCAAATTACTTTAAATGTCCCATCGTCAGAAAGAAGGAGATCAAAGAAGGGACTCCACTGGCTTTATTAGTGGTGATTCCATGCATCTAGAAGGAATTTATTTTTTAAAACATCTGGTTTAATAATGTCGTTGGTCTGTACGACCCTAGTTTCAACTATCAAAAAGCCATGTATCTTCAAATATCTATTAAATGTTGGATGAGTTAATTAATTATGGGATGAATTTTCTCTTGAGTTGAGGTTAACTTCTGACGATGGATTTTTCTTTTTCAACTGAAATACATTTTTGCTCCAATCTCAGACTGCAAAAAGTACTGTGCTGAGATACTCAGTACCACTGCTTCAGTTCATACAACTGGACTGACTTCTCTCTGCTCTTCTCTCTCCCTCTCTCAGAAGATATTTCCCAATTTAAGGAACGGAAATCATCACAAGCAAATCCTACTCACCATCAATGGGGATACTACAGGTAGAGAAACATTATTTTAGAGTTCCTTATATACCCTGAAGATCATACTTTCCATATTGGCGGGTAACCCGCTTCCATTGTTATGAGATTGGGTTCATATTTCTAGACAAGGGACAATGGTTAAGATTTTGTTGGTGGTCAAGGACCACCGGAGGTGGAGTCGTCATCATTATCATCATCATCATCATCAAGCTGGAAGGGACCTTGGAGGTCATCTAATCCAACCTACTGCTCAGGCTGGAAACCCTATACCATTTCGGACAAATGGCTGTCCAGTCTCTTTTTAAAAACTTCCAGTGTTGGAGCATTCACAGCTTCTGGAGGCAGGTTGTTCCACTGGTTAATTGTTCTAACTGTCAGGAAGTTTTTCCTTAGTTCTAGGTTGCTTCTCTCTTTGGTTAGTTTCCATCCGTTGCTTCTTGTCCTGCCTTCAGGCGCTTTGGAGAATAGCTTGACTCCCTCTTTTTTGGGGCAGCCCCTGAGATATTGGAACACTGCTATCATGTCCCCCCTTGCCCTTCTCTTCATTAAACTACACATAGCCAATTCCAGCAGCTGTTCCTTATATGTTTTAGTCTCCAGTCCCCCAATTATCTTTGTTGCCCTTCTCTGTACCCTTTCTAGAGTCTCAACATCTTTTTTACATCGTGGTGACCAAAACTGAATGCAGTATTCCAGGTGTGGCCTTACCAAGGCATTGTAAAGTGGTATTAGTACTTTATGTGATCTTGATTCTATCCCTCTGTTAATACAGTCTAGCACTGTGCTGGCTTTTTTTGGCAGCTGCAGCACACTGCTGGCTCATATTTAAGTGATTGTCCACTAGGACTCCAAGATCCGTCTCACAGTTACTACTATTGAGCAAGGTACCACCTATATTATACCTGTACATTTGGTTTTTCTTGCCTAAATGTAGAACCTTACTGTTTTCACCACTGAATTTCATTTTGTTAAGATAGCGCCCAGTGTTCAAGTCTGTCCAGATCCTCCTGTATCTTAAGCCTATCTTCTGGAGTGTTGGCTATTCCTGCCAGCTTGGTGTCGTCTGCAAATTTGATGAGTTCCCCATGATGGAAAGTGAGCAAGAAATGGATTTTCTTGGGGGGGGGTGTATGTATGAGTTCAGGCAGGTAACTTTATTTAATTTACAGAGAAACTGAGAAGACAGCAAGAGTCAGAATAACAGATTTGGAAGGCACTTTGGAGGTCATCTAGTAAGTTCAACTCCTTGGTCAAGTAGGAGACCCTATACTATTTCAGACAAATGGTTATCCAATCTCTTCTTAAAGACCTCCAGTATTTGAGCACCCACAACCTTTGGAGGCAAGTTGTTCTACTGATTAAATGTTTTCACTGTCAGAAATTTCTCCTTAGTTCTAGGTTGCTTCTCTCCTTGACTAGTTTCCATCCGTTGCTTCTTGTTCTTGTTTCAGGTGCTTGGGAGAATAGATTGACTTCCTCTTCTTGGTGGCAGCCCCTGAGACATTGGAACACTGCTATCATGTCCCCCCTTGTCCTTCTCTTCATTAAACTAGACCAGTGGTTCCCAACCTTTTCTATACCCTGCGCCCCTAGAATGCTTCTGATATATTCTCGCACCCTTTACAAAATTTGAAATAATGGCTACAAATTATGCATATACACTATAATTTTGAAAACCCAAGTTTTCGCACCCCTTGGAATATCGTCTCGCACCCCCAGGGCATGTGAGCACCCCTGGTTGGGAACCCCTGGACTAGACATACCCAAATCCGGTAACCTGTTGTTCATATGTTTCAGTCTCCAGCCCTCTAATCACCTTTGTTGCTCTTCTCTACACTCTTTTCAGAGTCCCAACAGCTTTTTTTTTATATTGTGGCTACCCAAACTGGATGCAGTATTCCAACTGTGATCTTACCGAGACATTGTAAAGTGGTTCAAACACCACATGTGGTCCTGATTCTGTCCTTTTAAGGTAAAGGTAAAGGTTCCCCCGCACATGCGTGCTAGTCGTTTCCGACTCTAGGGGCCGGTGCTCATCTCCGTTTCAAAGCCGAAGAGCCAGCGCTTGTCCGAGGACGTCTCCGTGGTCATATGGCCGGCATGACTAGACGCCAAAGGCGCACGGAACGCTGCTACCTTTCCACCGTAGTGGTCCCTATTTTTCTACTTGCATTTTTACGTGCTTTCGAACTGCTAGGTTGGCAGAAGCTGGGACGAATAACAGGCGCTCACTCCGTTACGCGGCACTCGGGATTCGACCCGCCAAACAGCCGACCTTCTGATCGACAAGCTCAGTGTCCTAACCCACTGAGCCACCGCGTCCCTTTCCTTTTAGCTCTCTTTAATAGGAGCACATCTACTGAAGTTCTACCCAGCTGCAACCTCTTGCACAGATTCCATCATCTACTCTAAAGTTATAAAAAGTTCCAGATGGAATTGCCAATTTGGATAATCCCTTGGGTGAATCAACTTGTTTGTTTTCACATATGATCAGATGAGAATTGCGATTCTGGTGGGAAAGAAACTCCTTTATTAGCTATGGTTTGATACTATGTGAGAAAGCAGGGAACGAAGTGTGACCTCAGAGCAAATACTGCTGTTGGAACTGGCATTGAGAAATATGACGCAGAACTGCAACTTGGTTACAGCAGAAAAAAGAAGGCCAGACAGTTCTAGTCCTGTTTTAGCCATGAAAGCTGGTTGGGTGACTTTGGGCCAGTCCCTCTCTCTCAGCCCAATCCACCTCACAGGGTTGTCGCTATGAGGAAAATAGGACGAGGAAGGTGTGTTGGATATATTCACCACCCTGAGATACTTGTAAAGATAATAAAAGCAGGATACAAATAACTAAATAATTCTCTCTCTCTTTTTGTACTGTCATTTGTAGATCTGTTCCTAGCTGACTAGTTATTTTATATAACATGCGCAGCCATACAAATCTTTTAGGTAAGTTAGTATGCCCATCTACCCATGGCACTGACTTATCATCGTGAAAGCTTAACTTGAACTTTTAAAATCATGGGCTGTTGGTCAAATGTACACCTGTAAAGGCCACAAATATTTGGGGACACAACCAAATGCAGGCTTCATTTCTTTGGTACAAACTCATAGGCCCAACATTTATGTTCATAAATTATGGCATGGTGTGTATCAGAAATACACTGTACACAGTATGTAAGAGATCAGACTGTGCAATTGGTTAATCAGCAATGCATTCCTAAACATACCTAAATGTCAATACAGTGAGAACACACACACACACACACACACACACACACACAGAGAGAGAGAGAGAGAGAGAGAGAGAGAGAGAGAGAGAGAGAGAGAGAGAGAGAGAGAGAGAGAGAGAGAGAGAGAGAGAGAGATAAGGCAGGTTCTGATGACGTTTAAACCAGCAAGAAAAAAATATTTATTTATTTATTATTGGGACTTATATTCCACAGGTATTTTATAACATTAAATTTAACATTCAAGAGAGGTCTGAAGAGAGTTTTCTGGGTTCATTTGAAAGACTATGAAAGAGGAATTGTGATGAATAGCTTAATGGAAGTGCTGATTTCAATGAACAACTATTGTGAAAAATAGCAAAGCCTGGGTATGGGATCAATACAAAAGAAAAAAAGAAATAAAGCAGCCAATAATGCCTAGGGTTATCATTATCTGAACTCTAGAAAAATGATCTTTTGTAAAGGCATTTGTTTTACCGCATGCACTCCGCACGGAAGTGGCAATGAACATTTATTAATTTGTTTTGATTGCATCAATATTCTATGTTTCCTCTAAGTTGCTGAAGTTGGCTTCGCGTGACTTCATCATTCAAGCCAGCTCTGCAACAGCAGCTCTGTGAAGTAGGTTGAATAATCTGAATTATTTTCAGATTATCCTGAAGAGGATCTATCTACAGATAATTCTCGACTTAACAACAGCTCATTTAGTGGCCTTCAAAGTTACAGTGGCACTGGAAAAAGTGACTTATGACCACTTTTCATGCTGATGACTGTGGCAAGCATCCCCATGGCCACGTGACCAAACTTCAGATGCTTGGCAATTGATTCATATTTATGACGGTTGCAGTGTTCCGGAGTCATGTGACACTTTTTGTGACTTTCTGATAAGCAAAGTCAATGGGGAAGGCAGATTCACTTAGCAATCATGTTACTAATTGAACTGCAGCGATTCACTTAACGAACTGTGTCAAGAAAAGTCAGAAAATGGGATAAAACTCACTTGATAACTTTCTTGCTTAGCAAGAGAAATATTGGGCTCAGGTGTGGTCCTAAATCACGGACTCCCTGGAAGGTGTCCATCCAGAAAATAAAACTTAGTGGGGGGAAAAAGCAACATAAATTTTGGGCTCAATTATGGTCATATGTCGAGGACTACCGTTATAAAGTCATTCCAAGTGGATATTTGATAATCCAAATTCAATCTGGGGTTGTGCATTTGTGAGTACTCTAAATGATGCTATCCAGGAGAAGCGATCGATTGAGTCTGTTCCCAACAACCTACATTCATGCAGTTCAATCTGAATCCTACTAAGAATCGGTGTTCAGTTAGCTGAATGGAATAGAGCTGGAAGGGACCTTGGAGGTCTTCTAGTCCAGCCCCCTGCTCACGCAGGAGGACCTATACCATCTCAGACAAGTGACTGTCTAGCCTCTTCTTTAAAATCTCCAGTGATGGAGCGCCCACGATTTCTAGAGGCAAGCTGTTCCACTGGTTAATTGTCCTCACTGTTAGGAAGTTTCTCCTTAATTCCAGGTTGCTTCTCTCCTTGATTAGTTTCCATCCATTGTTTCTTGTCTTGCCCGCTGGTGCTTTGGAGAATAATTTGACCCCCTCTTCTTTGTGGCAGCCCCTCTAATACTGGAATACTGCTATCATGTCGCCCCTGTTTCTTCTTTTTTTTTTAGATTAGCCAAACCCAAGTCCTGCAACCGTCCTTCATATGTTTTAGGCTCCAGGTCTTTGATCATCTTAATTGCTCTTCTCTGAGCTTTGGATTGGTCCATATTCATCATCCCACTTTCTTTTATTCACACCACCCTTGCTTTCTTCTCAGAGAAATCAGGAAAGCTACTGATTCAAAGTCTGGGATTCAAAAACCTTCTAGATCTCTGAATAAGACAGGGACAGGATAAACATGTCAACTGTTTTTAGAGACGATGATTGGATGTGATTTGCTAGGCAGCCAGAATTCAAACCCCCAGAGGGAGGGGAAAAAATCCCGAATCAGCAAAAAAACAAAACAAAACCCTCTTGTTTTCTTTTATGACAGCAATGACCATTTCAATATCCCTCTTGGAAATAACCCCTTGTTTTAAGTGCATCAAGAGCAAGCTAGAAGTAGGCATCTGATTCCCTTGATACAAACTTCTTTCTTCTTCTGCCAAGAAGATAAATATTGTCAAATCAGACTTCCGGATGACTAAAGTGACAAATTCATCCCTACATATCAATATGACAAGCATTTCTTCTAGCTACTGCTGACGGTCAGACTCAAGCTTTCTCCTATTCTCCTACCTCTGCTGCCTACCCAGACTTTCTACTCAGTTGCCAGAGGAGACTTTGTCATCTTAAACAGCTGCTATGCCTTACAAAATTAACACACAACCACAGAGACATTGCTCCCTAGAGAACAGGAGAGAGAAGAACATAATAAAGGTGGACAAAAAAGGTAGGAAGCTGGGGGTGGGGGGAAGAAGGAAGAAGGTAATTGAAATCAGCTAAGTAACTATACTGTCCTACATCAGGGGTCTTCAAACTTGGCCCTTTTATGACTTGTGGACTTCAACTCCCAGAATTCCTCAGCCAGGCACGCTGAAGTTGAAGTCCATAAGTCATAAAAGGGCCAAGGTTGAAGACCCCTGTCCTACATCTTCATTTCTTAGGTAGGAGGTAGATCTCAACTTAGGACCACAGCTGGAACCTGAATTTCTGTCGCTAAGCAAGGGGGTTGTAAAGTGAGAAAATCCCAATTTTGTGACCTTTCCCCCCCCCTACATTTGTTAAGCAAATCACTGCAATTGTTAAGTGATTCATATGGTCACGAAACAAACCTAGGTTTCCCCCATAGTTTTGCTTGTCAGAAGCTGACTGAAAAGGTCGCAAACAGTGATCAAATGACCTGGTGTTGCTGCACCTGCCATAAATGGTGGCCAAGTTTCCAAAGTTTTGATCATGTGAAGCTGGGAATGCTACAATGGTCGTAAGTGTGAGGACCATTCTTTTTTTTTCCAGTGCTGTTGTTAATTTGAATGGTCACTAAGCATATGGTTGCAAGTATAAGAAATCCAGAAGGAGAAGATGAAAGCCAGCCATTTTGGGTGCGGGAAAAAGAACCAGGGAAAAATGGGAAATGGAGGTAGTCTGTTTTTTATTTCTAGCTTTTTTTCCCCACTAGAAACTTCATAAATCTATTCAAATTTTAGATATGTATTTCCCAGGCAGCCAATATCTCTCCTTTTAAAAAGCAGCTCAGACAATTAGAAAGTCCTCGCTTTGGGGCAAATTTCATGTAACCACATCTGCACAAGCAATTACTTTAATTCCCCCCTTCAGCCATCTGCACATCTGAACTGGTCCTCCTAGTTCAGTGAGAAAAGAGCTGGGATGAGGGAGAAACCATGTTTTAATTATTTACAGCTTTTCCAGTATGGAATGAAAGTAATTTGAGATACGCAAACATTTATATAAATCAGTATAAACTATTACCCAAGTCCATTGTGACTAAAATAATCAGATGGCTTTTTAATGAAAATAGTGCTTTTTTAAATAGTTTTCAATACATCCCAGGGGGAATATGCATCTAAGATTGTGTGAGTCAGAATTCATATACCCTGTTCCATAGAGAAGGAAGGAAGGAAGGAAGGAAGGAAGGAAGGAAGGAAGGAAGGAAGGAAGGAAGGAAGGAAGGAAGGATAAAGAAGCAATTTCCAACATTATTGACAATGGTTATCAATGCATTTATATTTTAAGCAACAAGAGTGGATGGGTCCGATATTTGTCATCTGTACGATAAGGCCAGCTAAACCTCTTTGGGTTCATAGTCTTGGCCCTTTTATGACTTGTGGACTTCAACTCCCAGAACCCCTCAGCCAGGCATGCTGGCTGAGGAATTCTGGGAGTTGAAGTCCACAAGTCATAAAAGGGCCAAGTTTGAAGACCCCTGGTCTAAAGTATTAGCTAACATGCATGTTTAAGACATTTACTGAGAACTAATCAGTACATATATTCCTTTATAACTTGCTAACAATTTTATACCTTATAGATGAGCAAACAGAAAAGGGCAGTTCAAATAGGTATCTTCCAGTCCTTCTGTCATAGAATTACTTATCACTTGATTTTATAAGAAAAGATAAAAAATGAGAGAATACGTTACAGTCTCTTCTTTAAATTCTTAGCCCACTGGTTGGACTCTGGCAGGGTTTAATGAAAACACAGAATACAGTAGTTATTCTCACTGGGGCAACCAACTAGCCAAACAATGAATGGGAAAGAGCTTTTTCTTTGAATGCTTTCTTTAAATGTTTTCCTTGAATGGAAACAATTGGGAGAAAAAAAATCATTAGAAGAATTGAAAGAAGATTCACAGAGACTATGAACCCTTAAATGAAAAAAAAAACACACTGAAGGTCTTACTGTCTTTTTCATCAGAATTTTGTGAAATTGTGAGTCATATTTTTTGTTTCTTTTCAAAGTCATAGGGCAATTTGCCTGAGCGTAATTATTCTCTCTCTCTCACACACACACACAGAGGGAGAGAGATGCACAGTAACAAGACTGAGATTATATAAGTGAGAATGCTAATACCTAATATTAGGGTCATTGGTTTTATACCTAGAATACTAGCTTGTACAAGATAACTGTTGCAAAGATACTCTGTACTTCTTATGAAAAAGTGCACAGAGCTCATTCTGTACAAGCATGACTAACTTGTGGGAAGGCACCTCAGTGTCAAAACTTTGCATTGCTTTCTATTTACTTATATTTCAAAAGTAAATCTGACCCAGAATTTAACTCCATTGGGGAAAAAAACATTTTTAGATTATAATTCTGTATATAGGGTGGTTTCCTATTTGAAATTTGAGTTACTCTTAATATAAAGCATTTAATCTTCAGAGATCTTCTAAATGAGCAACTGCTTAGATATAAACTATATCAACAGCCGCGTACTTTGGTGGAAGCAAATTATTATTATTTTATTATTTTTTCCCAAATTAAAAAAAAAACTTTATTACAGTAGGTGCAAATATAGAAGTTTGTATAATTACAGATAATATTTATAAAATACCTCCCCTGGATTGGATTACAAATAGCCCTCAACTTACAACTACAACTGGGGCTGGAATTTTCATCATTAGTTACTGTGGGCATAAATCAAGCCATCACATGAGTGGACCTGATTTCATGACCGTTTTTACAATAGCCAGAGAGGTTGAGTCACATAGGCGTAAGTCAATTCACATGGCCACAAGTATAAATCAGCTTAAAACAATGGCATTTTCTGTTGGAAACCAGCCAAAAAACATTACAAATTGTGATCATGCGGCTATGGGGCATGGCAGTTGGTCATAAATCTGAGCCAATTGCCAAATGCCCAAATTGAGATCACAGGATCTCAGGGGCAGAGCAATAGCTGTAAGTTTGAATTTAGGTCATAATTGATTTTTTTTCAGAGATTGTTATTAATTTGAATGTCATTAAGTGAATGGTCGCAAGTCAAGGGCTACCTGTAATGTCCTATTGAAGTTATACTAATGTCAAGTGCAGGAAATCGGGAGTCAAAAATCTGAACTACTAACAGTCAAAAAAACAATTGGCAGTAGATAAGAGTCAATGGAATTCAAGGTTGGCTGGACTTAGATCTCTTGGGGGCACGAAGGGACTCCAGACTGATGACATGTTTGACTCCTCCCTCAACCTCAGCCTGGTCATCTCCTACATCAGATCTTTAAATCCTAATACTGAGTTTTCTCAGTAACTTTTTCAGAAGTGGATTCCCATTATCATCTTCCTAGCACTGGAAGGTTTTTGTTGTTGTTGTTCAGCTGCTAAGTTGTGTCAGACTGTTCATGACCCCATGAACCATAGCATGTCAGCCCACCCATCCTCTCCTGGTTCTCAGAGTTTGCTTAAATTCATGTTTGTTGTGTTGACCCAGTTTCTAACCCAGAACTTTAACCACTACCTCAAACTAGCTCTTGTGAAGAAATTTAGGATCTGGCTAATTCTCACAGTGCCCTAGGCACACATCTAGACCCACAACAGCAATTTTAGGGGTTTTTTTCCCCCCAAGATTTTCCTGTGCCTTTTGCCATCTAAATCCTGGGGGCTCAAGATGTCCATCTCTCCCTTCTTTGAAAAGACTCCTTCACTGAACAAGAGAGAAAATGCATCCACCAGTTGTTCAAGACCACAGACAAATTAAAGGAAAATCTCTTTCTATGACCAACATTTGCTGCAAATTTTGGGCTTTTAAAAAAAATCTCCAGGTCATCCTTCTGCTTTCCAGGACTTGGCCTGTTCATTAAATCTATCGCCTCCAATAGTCGTTCCTTGTTAACTTGCTGGCCCATGTCAGGCCTATGTGTTCTTGGAGAAATGAAAGAAATAGTTGTAAGAATTTCACCTGTAGCTAGAGGGGTTTTATCAGATACAATGAACTGGCAAGATGTAGCTGGGTTCATTTTTGCAGAGAATGTACACAAATCCATCGAGGTTAGTCAATAAAAATGAAGAGGATGCTTTCAAACAAATGGCAAATATGGAAAGACCTGAAAGATCAAAAGCCATTTGTGTGTGTTTGTTTGTTTCAGATCCAAAGGGACATGCTGTCATGCGATTGCTCATAGTCTGATGGACAAAATGTCTAGAAGAATTGGACCACAAAGAGATCTATATTCCTAAAGAAAACAGACTTGTGTGCTTATGAATGCACACATACACATACAGATAAAGAGATGGACTTTTAAACATCTTCAGCCTGCTGAAAGCAACTGTGTTTTCCAATGAAAAGCCCCTAGTCATTTTAGTTTTATCAAATCAGTAATTGAGAGATTTTGGAGATGGGTTGTTACAATCGTATCACTGAATATGACATTCTCTGAGGGGATCTAACAGCCGTTTTCAGTTCATCAGCTTTTTCAGATCCTTCAAAGAGTTTTATCATGTCACAGATGGTTTGAGACTTAGCTTATTTCAAATCACGTTCAGTCTGCAATCCACCAATACCTATATCATATGCTAACTATGAAACTCAGCCAATAAAGGTCTGATAAATCTGATTTATCCTTGACCAAAAGCTAAAACTGTACATTGTTAATAGTTCTATCTCTAATTATTTAGAGTTGGGGAAAGCAAGAATTAACATTTATTACGTGCATCGAGTTAAAACCTCACTGTTTTCTTGGTAAACGTTGTCCATTCTCATTTGTTATTTGTTCCATATTATTCTTTCCCCCCTTGCGATAAGCAATCTGCAAGTATCTGCTTAAGATGTTTGGTTTTACATTCTCACATCTCCAAATCAAAGGGAATTTCTATATGGAACTCTGAAATCAGTGCACAGAAGTATGTGTGTGAGGGTTTTTCGACAGAGAAGGGAAGTGTAAAAAAACTCAAGATGGTGGCCATTTGCATGGTTTGGTGTACATACAAAAGGAGCTTAGTTCAGCTTTAGTTGTACAAATCTTACGATGTACGCCACTCAGAGTCACTTGTTGAGATGGCCAGCTATAGAAATCAAATAAACAACTGCAATTACAAAAAAGGTCAACAATTTTTGACTGCCCTCCACTGATACTTCTGTTTCAGAATGTCGGGCTGAATATCCTGAAGTTACATTCCAATAAACTTTTCTACAACCTCAATCGTCCACTTCCTCCTCTTCCCCAAAATTGAATACAGGCAGGCCACAGATTTACAACCACAGTTGGGACCACAATGCTAAGTGAGGTGGTTGTTAAGAGAGTCATGGCTGAACTTTATGACTTTTTAACCACGGTTGTTAAGCGAATCACTGCAGTTGTTAAGTAAATCACACAGTCGTTCATCTGCTTCCCTCTTTGACTTGTTAAAAGCAGATAGATGGTTGCAAATGGTTGCAAATGGCCCCGGGACACTGCAACCATTGTAAATACATGCTAGTTGCCAAGCACCCAAATTTTGATCATGTGACCTTGAGGATGCTGTAACAGTCATAAATGAAACAACTGGTTGTAAGTCACTTTTTTCGGTGCTGTTGTAACTTCAAACAGTGGCTAAACAAACGGTTGCAAATCAACGACTACCCAAATGGACTAACTCAATTCAATGACTCAGCTGAGAATCTAAAGCAAATAACTTTGCAAATCAGTTCCATTTTCCATTAATCAGGTTAATACCTCTCATCAGAATGTATCTGATTTACACAGGCTTATTTCCAGAGGTATCTGCAAAGTGTGGTCAAAATCACAGCAAACTGTGAATTTCCATCTGCTTTTTATGTGAGTAAAAACATACCATCTTGACTATTTTACCACATTCTGCAGATACCTTGGACCTCACTTTTGTAATTGATTCATAATCTCACTTTTTAATTGTGAGAAGAATTAATTAGTAGAACAACTTTCCTCCAGAAGCTGTGAGTGCTCCATCACTGGAGATTTTAAAGAAGAGACTGGACTATCATTTGTCTGAAATAGTTTTCCAACCTGAGCAAGGGCGTTGGACTAGAAGACCTCCAGGGTCCCTTCCAACTCTTGTTTTTTTTTTAAAAAAAAATTCTCCCTTCTTTTTCTTGTTATGTTTTTCTCTGAGACTGGAAAATGAAGTCATGCTAATCAACGGCAAACTGTTTATCACATGCTGACAATAATATCAAGTTGAGATTTGCATTATCTTCAGTCACCTTGTTGGAGTGGAAAGCAGAACAAAATGCTGTCAATATATATTAACATATGATCAAATCATCTCAGTTTTAACTAGGCATGAACATATCTATCCATTCCAATTTTGCTCAGATGCTCATTTTCCTTCAGTCTTAATTGTATTTAATTCCATTTCCATATCTGTTTGTTTCCTGGTAAATGGCATTCGAACATTGTTACAAACAAATGCTTTTTTGCAAGAAATTTATTCTAATATAATAGATGGCTGCATATTAATTTCATATATATATTAATTGATATTAATATTAATATATTAATGGAATTAATCTATTTCATGCTTAGCCAGACTACTATGTGCTAAATTTCAAATGTTTACAGCCCTTCCAATTTTGCAATTTACTTATGTGCATCAATGTGTGTGTAGAGTCAGATTCAAACATGTAGATACTCCGGTCAAATTATACTTTTCAATCAATCCCTAAGTGGCTTTTATGCTGCAATTGTGGCATCTTCTGTTCACTCCGTGATTCTTTGAAAGATACAATTTGATCAATGGTGCCTGGACTTTGGCGTGTCACTGGACATACAATCTAAGTACCTTTGCATATATGATGTCAGAGTCCTGGGATGAAAATATGGAGACCTAGATGCAAGGCTACATTAACAGAATGTCGAAAGTCTAAAAGTACAGATCTTCCACTGTCTTCTTTACAGCCTAAAGCCTCTTTATCTGTCCATTAAGCAGATGTGGGCTATGCCTTCTTTCATCTGTCCATTCATTTATTGTCCCGTTTATTTGTCAAGGTCTCTCTCTTTCTCACATAACAGAACACCCAGTCATTTTCTTTCTCAGTCTGTTCTACACTGAGAGATTCCCATATAGGCTGTCTTGAAAACAGAAGCAATCAATTGAATGTATGGCAAGTGTAGAATTCACTGGGACACATCAAGCCCTCTATTCACTAGATTTCAGAAAATCTAGGGACTGCCAACTATAACAAGCCAATTTTCACAGAATAATAGAATTGGAAAGGACCCTGGAGGTCTTCTAGTCCAACCCCCTGCTCAAGCAGAAGATGCTATACACTTCTGGACAAATAGCTACCCAATCTCTTCCTAAAAACCTCCAGTGATGGAGCACACACAACGTCTGCAGGCAAGCTGATCCACTGATTAATTGTTCTCACCAGTTGTGGAATTCAAATACATGAACAACTGGTTCTCTGCATGGACGCCACTTCCAGAAGTTCGTTCTGGGCCTGGGCCTCCAAGGCCCAGAATGGACTTCTGGAAGTGGCATTCATGCACTTCCAGTGGGCTGTTCTGGGTCTGGGAGGTCTCCCCTGGGCTTCCGAAGCTCAGAACGGAATTCCAGAAGCGGTGACTTTGCACTAATGGTGGTGTGTTCTGGGCCTGGGAGGCCTCCTCTGAGCTTCTGAGGCCCATAACAGACTTCCAGAATTGGCATCCATGCACTTCCGGTGGTCCATTCTGGACCTCGTGAAAAAGAGCTAGGGCTTCAGCCAGCTCACTGAAGTCAACAAAAAATTAGCTACCGGTTCTGCCGAACTGGTACAAACTGGCTGAATCCTATCACTGGTTCTCACTGACAGGAAAGTTTTCTTTAATTCTAGGTTGGATTTCTCTTTAATGATCTTCTACCCATTATGTCTCGTCCTGCCTTCAGGTTCTTTGGAGAATAAGTTAAACCAGACATGTCAAACACAAGGCCCGGGGGCCAGATCCAGCCCACGAAGTGGTTACATGTGGCCCGTGAAGCCATCCTCGAAACAGTGAGGGAACAGCCCCCACTGCCTTGGCCCTGGCCCAGAGACCCTCCTCCTGCCAGAGACCCTCAGATCTGTCCCACTCCTGCCCAGGCCCCCATAGGCACCCTTGATGCGAACGATGTAGAGCTGGCCACGCCCACCCAGTAGGCCATACGCACTCTAGCCACGCCCACCTAGTAGGCCACACCCACCCAGGCCATACCCACCCGGCCCCCTGAGGGCAACCGCAATGCTGATGCGGCCCTCAATAAAATTGAGTTTGACACCCCTGAGTTAAACCTTTCTTCTCTGTGATAGCCCCTTGAATATTAGAAGAGTGTAATCATGTCACCCCAAGTCTTCTTCTTTGTTAGACTAGACATACCCAATTCCCTCATCCGTTCTTCGTATGTTTTAGCCTCCAGTCCCCTAATCATCTTTGTTGCTCTTCTCTGCGCTCTTTCTAGAGTCTCAACATTTTGGGGGGCTCAGAAAAGAACAACAGAGTTAAAAGGGACCTTGGAGGTCTTCTTGTCCAGCCCTCAGCTCAAGCAGGAGATCCTATACCAAAGGTAGGTAAATGTGGCTCTTTTATGACTTGTGGACTTCAACTCCCGGAATTCCTGAGAAAGCTATGCTGGCTCAGGAATTCTGGGAGTTGGAAGTCCACCAGTTATAAAAGAGCCAAAGTTGCCTACCCCTGTCCTACACCATTCCAGACAAATGCCTGTCCAATCTCTTCTTAAAAGCCTCCGGTGATGGAGCACCCACAGCTTCTGATGGCAAATCAGATCATGGTAACCAAAGTTTGGGGATCTTGTTTTCCCAGCTTTCTATTTTCAGCAGTGGAGAAAATATGATGTGAAGTTAAAAAAAAACCGAGAGGAATGTGCAGGTTTTCAAGAGATACTGTAACTATGAGAAGACATTTTCAACTCTGTTATATGGTAAGTAGGCACATAGCTGATGTGTAAAGGCTATGTGGGAATGACCTTGCGAGATAGGTAGAAGTGCCACAGACTAGACCAGAGTCTGGTAAGAGGAAACTGAAACACACAGAGGGATTTAGGACACAGGAAATATCCTAGAAGGGATTCTCCTTAGTTTCTTGCAGTGTAAAGGTGAGGAGGGAGAGATATAGTTCCGACTTGCAAGATTCTATTAATGTGAGCTTACAATAAAGCTACAGGGACGCGGTGGCTCAGTGGGTTAGGACGCTGAGCTTGTCGATCAGAACAGGGGTGTCAAACTCAATTTTATTGAGGGCCACATCAGCATTGCGGTTGCCCTCAGGGGGGGCGGGTGGGTATGGCCTGGGTGGGCGTGGCCTACTGGGTGGGCATGGCTAGAGTGCGTATGGCCTACTGGGTGGGCGTGGCCAGCTCTACATCATTCGCACCAAGGGTGCCTATGGGGGCCTGGGCAGGAGTGGGACAGATCTGAGGGTCTCTGGCAGAAGGAGGGTCTCTGGGCCAGGGCCAAGGCAGTGGGGGCCGTTCCCTCACTGTTTCCAGGATGGCTTCGCGGGCTGCATGAAACCACTTTGCAGGACGGATCCGGCCCCCGGGCCTTGTGTTTGACATGTCTGGATCAGATGGTCGGCAGTTTGGCGGGTCGAATCCCTGGTGCCGCGTAGCAGAGTGAGCGCCTGTTACTCGTCCCAGCTTCTGCCAACCTAGCAGGTCGAAAGCACGTAAAAATGCAAGTAGAAAAATAGGGACCACTACGGTGGGAAGGTAACAGCGTTCCATGCGCCTTCGGCGTCTAGTCATGCTGGCCACATGACCACAGAGATGTCCTCGGACAAGCGCTGGCTCTTCGGCTTTGAAACGGAGATGAGCACCGGCCCCTAGAGTCGGAAACGACTAGCACGCATGTGCGGGAGAACCTTTACCTTTACCTTACAATAAAGCTGGAGCCAGTTCTTTTGCCTGTGCTTCTTGGCTGGCCTACCTTGCAAGGCTGAAAAGTTGCAAGCAGACTGTTTCACTGCCTATTTCGTGGGACACAATTTTGTTCCATCAGTCTCCTCCCCTTTGCAGGTAGTCCACAACTTCCAACAGTTCGTTTTGTGACCGTTGAAGTTGCAATGACATTGAAAAAAAGTGACTTATGACCATTTTTCTCACGTACGACCATGGCAGCATCCCTGGGGTCACATGATCAAAATTCAAAATAACAGTTGGCAGATGCTTCATATTTATGACAGTTGCAGTGTCCTGGGGTCACGTGATTCCCCTTTTGTGACCTTCTGACAAGCAAAGTTATTGGGGAAGTCAGATTCACTTAACAACCACATTAGTAACTTCACAACTTCAGGGATTCACTTAACAACTCAAATTGTCTGGCTTAGCAACAGAAATTTTCGGCTCAGTTGCAGTCGTAAGTAGAGGACTACTTGTATTGCATCATTGCAGCATAATTCCAGGAATCTCCACAAAAGGGGAAATAAATGGCTATTGTAGAGAAATCTAAGCGACTATTGGTATAAGAACTCATATTCTGTTAAATGAAAGATGCAGTTAACAACTCAACCTCAAAACACATTTTAAGAACTAGTCAGGTTTTTTTTAAAAAAAAATGCCATAGATCCATTTTAGCAAAATCTTAAATATGCTCTTAGCAAAATCCACAGTGGAATTGTTTTACGTTGCTACCCCGTTCCCAAGGCCTGCCTTATTATCTGCCTTCCTGGTTTGATATTCATTTGAAAAGGATTTTTTAAAAAAGTCTTTCTCTTCTTCCCACTCAGCAAGTCACAAGCCAACTATCTGAAAACTTACATAGAATGATTTTGATAGGAATTCCCATACTTCGCTGGTGAATCTTCTGTCTCAATGCAATAGAGATTGACTTAGTAATTTGATATCTCATTCTATGTAAATGTTGAGTTACAGCCTATGGCTGCATACATAATAAGTTTATTTATTTACATAAATGTAAAAACACCTGATTCCCAGTGAGTCTGAGCACTTCATAAAAAAAATCCTAGTAAAATAAAATGAAATAACAAAGAGATTTGCATCCAGACAACCATACAACAGGTCTTCAAGGAAGGTTTATGTAGAGAACATTGTAATAGTCTAGTCTTGAGATGACTAGGGAAGGAATGAAGGAAAAGTCAATATGAATTCTAAAGATGCATCGTAACACAGATTAGAATATTACCCCTTTTAACCCTTTAATTACTATAATTCCTGGACTCATGCACATAGAAACTATATATAGAGACACCTATGCACACACAAAAAGTTAACCTACATTATTAAACAGAATTTAATCAAGATGAGTGTATTCTAGAATTATAGTACATTGAATGGCCTTGATAACAAAATGACTTTGTTCTAATCAAATCTTGCCCCAAATCTCCAAACCAAGCACTATTAATAAGTTGCCTTATCGGTGAAAGGGGTGGCATATCAATTTATTAAATAAAAAATGAATTAATCTTTTCATCTGGATATGAGAAAGCATATCCAAGACAGACTCCCAAACAGTGATGATGATGATGAGTACTATTACTACTACTACTACTACTACTACTACTACTACTAAAGGTAAAGGTAAAGGTTCCCCCGCACATGCGTGCTAGTCGTTTCGAACTCTAGGGGCCGGTGCTCATCTCCGTTTCAAAGCCGAAGAGCCAGCGCTTGTCCGAGGACATCTCCGTGGTCATGTGGCCAGCATGACTAGACGCCAAAGGCGCACGGAACGCTGTTACCTTCCCACCGTAGTGGTCCCTATTTTTCTACTTGCATTTTTACGTGCTTTCGAACTGCTAGGTTGGCAGAAGCTGGGACAAGTAACAGGCGCTCACTCTGTTACGCGGCACTCGGGATTCGACCCGCCAAACTGCCGACCTTCTGATCGACAAGCTCAGCGTCCTAACCACTGAGCCACCGCGTCCCTACTACTATTACTACTACTACTACTACTATTATTATTATTATTATTTAAGTTGCTCAATTGCTTTGAAATGAGATGAGTGGCAAATAAGTTGAATTAAGAAAGAAATAAAAGAAATAAATTATTAATGGATTTTAATCAAACTATCAGAAGAAAACCCTTGGAATTTGGTGGCCCTTCTTAAGTCTAAGAATATAACTTTGCTGCAGTCAATAAGATGTACACTGTTTCTTTCATTATCTGATCAGGAGTTAGATACTTCAAGCCACACTAAAGAAAGTGGAGAACAAATTATTTTCATGCAGGGGAATTTAACCGTGAAGTCCAGGTTTCCTTGCACAAGGCGTCCCATTGAAAAAAGCCTCCCCAAAATGTTTCAAGTTCTTTCCTGCTTTCCTTCCTGATCCACAGTGACAGCTCTATCGTCAACACAAGTGCGATGTCAGCTGGCCCACTGCTCCTCAAAGCTGTCAACAACACTGAGAATCAAGCCTTCTCTACTTTTAAAGTCTTAATCATCTTTCTTCTGGATGCCGAGAAGTCAAAGGCAGTAGAGTTACGTTAAATCAGTGTTAGATCAGGCATGTTATGGACTTTGCTGGCCAAAGGCAGAGTCAGACTGTTGAAAAACTCTTTCTCCAACAAATGTTAAGGGCAGCGGTAGACTTGAGGGGGCAAAATAAGACCTCTTTGCTCCAGGAAGTAGATGTGGACACCTGGAGCAGAGTGCTGAAATATATGTTTAAAATGTAGTAGATTCATTGGGCAATTTTGTACTTCTTTATTTATTTTAGAACATTTATATAGTTGTAGATTTAGTTTAAAAGGATTAAGTGTTCCTGTGTCATCTACAGATTGTCCTTGACTTATGACCTCAACTGAGCCCCAAATTTCCATTGTTAAACAAGGCAGTTGTTAAGTGAATTTTGACCCATTATACTACCTTTCTTGTCGCAGTTGTTAAGCGAATCACTGCAGTGGTTAAGTTGGTAACATGGTTGTTAAGTGAATCTGGCTTCCCCATTGACTCCGCTTGTCAAAAAGTTGCAAAAGGTGATCACGTGACCCTGGGACACTGCAACCGTCATAAATATGAGTCAAATATTTAAGAAGAGATTGGAAAGACATTTATCCAGAAGGGTATAGGATCTCCTGCTTGAGGAGAGGGTTAGAATAGAAGACCTCCAGGGTCCCTTCCAACACTGATATTCTGTATCATTTAATCCCCATCAAAAACTCTGCCTAACTACAAAGATGGAGATTCTCAACATCGAAAGGTTGGTTCCATTGATAGAAATAACACCTAACCTAAGCCTTAAGCTAATGCTCTCAGGGATTAATATTCCAATTCACGGTCACTGGCACAGGAGACATGAAACGCTAGCAACGTGCATGTTCACACACGAATGGAAAGATCAAAGGGACTGAAGGGAGACGGAATAATGGACAGAAACAGAGTAGGCAGTATTGCAAGGGTGGGGTGTGGAATATATTGTGCTGTATGAGTTTGACTAACTTCTATTTACCTAACAGCTGACGTGTGTTTCGGTCTACAGAGGGATTACAATACGCAGCTGGTGAGTATTTGGCACACAGGTGTCTTGGTGTCTGCATTTGCTCACTAGTTAATAGTAGTTGGCTTTGTGAATACCGGTGTATGTGCAAATCAGCATGTAAGGATGAAATCCCTTTGAGGTGGTGTTAGAAAGAGAGATGGAGAGAACAAACGTTCAATATTATCTACGCTCCTGGGCAGTAAGAATAAAATTAAAGGGTGCTTGGCATTTGCTTTTTTGGTATTATCCCCATTTGTTTGGAAACACTTCAAATCCACACTATTTTTAAGGTAAGAGACCACGTGATAACTTTTTGGACTGGAATAGGAACAGGCATCAGCAATTTTCATCCTGCGTTTAGGTGGAATCACTCTGACAGCCAGGCCACTGTTGAATATATGTTGTGTGCTGAGACCACATAGATGCTTGAAGGGATGGGAAAATAGATCAGCAGGTAAAGATTCTCAAGAGTAAGAAGGTGGCGTGGATAAAGTTTAATTCTGTCCCAGTTGTGGAACACCTGTTGACTAACTCTTTTGACCAGTTGCTGATGCTGCACAGTTGGTTACAGTCCACCTGTACGAAGTTACAACGGCACTGAATAAGTGAGATGACCATTTTTCACACTTACAACTGTGAAAGCATCCCCACGGTCACACAATGAAAATTTGGCCACTTAGCATGTGGCATGTATGTATGTATGAGGACTGCTGCTTCCCGGGGTCACGTCATCCCCTTTTGCGACCTTCTGACAAGCAAAGTCAACAGAGTAAGCCAGATTCACTGAACAACCCCGTTACTAATTTAACAACGGCAGTGATTCACTTGGCAAGAAAGATCATAAAATGGAGCAAAACTCGCTGAACAACTGTTTTACTTAGCAATAGAAATGTTGGGCTCAATTGGGGTCGTAAGTGGAGGATCACCCACAAATTGTTGGGATGTTACATGACAACCTAACTTTATTATAAGCTACCCTGAGAATTTTGCTCTGACAAAAATGTCTTAGTTTTTTCCCCCCGTTCAATTTCTCATTCATTCTAATGAATGACAATATGCTTCCTTCATTTCTTTTAAAGAATTTTCGAGAGATTCTCATGGCTGGAATAGAGTGTCAGTTACAAGATGGTCAAGAAGGGTCTGGAAGCAGCCTATCCATTACTGCAGGGGTCCCCATCCCCTGGTCTGTGGACCGGCATCGGTCCACAGCATGCCAGCAACCGGTCCGCACAAGCAAGCAAAGTCCCATCCACTGGATGCAAGCAAAACACGAAACCACGCCCCCTCCGGTCCATAGAAAAATCTTCTCCACGGAACCGGTCCCTGGTGCCCAAAAGGTTGGGCGTCTCTGTATTCCTGTACAATCCTACCTCCACCAGTCTATAAGGTAAGGTAAAGGTAAAGGTTCCCCCGCACATGCGTGCTAGTCGTTTCCGACTCTAGGGGCCGGTGCTCATCTCCGTTTCAAAGCCGAAGAGCCAGCGCTTGTCCGAGGACGTCTCCGCGGTCATGTGGCTGGCATGACTAGACGCCAAAGGCGCACGGAAGGCTGTTACCTTCCCACTGTAGTGGTCCCTATTTTTCTACTTGCCTTTTTACGTGCTTTCGAACTGCTAGGTTGGCAGAAGCTGGGACGAGTAACAGGCGCTCGAGATTCGACCCGCCAAACTGCCGACCTTCTGATCGACAAGCTCAGCGTCTTAACCCACTGAGCCACCGTGTCCCTACATCCACCAGTCTATAATCTCTATTAAATCCCAAGGAGCAATATTAAGAAAGAAATCTTCCCATGAACTTTTTTCCGGAGCGATGCTAATGCAAATGCTAAAGGGGGGGGGGGGGGAATCCTCAAACCAGAAATTGTTGGAGAAACTCCAAGTGCCCTGGAGAAACTCGGAACAACCATCCATCCAATTCCTCTACCATGAAAACTGATGGAGGGTTTCCTCCCCACCCTTCTTTGCTAGAATAGCGTATCTCAGGGGTAGGCAACCTTGGCTCTGGTATGACTCGTGGACTTCAACTCTTGAAATTATTATTTTTTTTTAATTTCTAAAGCTTCAGTCTGATCAAGTACATTTCTCTCACAAGAAGTAAAGGAGGAGGTGCCACGTGAAATGCCTTTCTACAAAGAGGAAACACATCTCACTTAACTTCAGCTCTCATGCATGATCAACAGCCCTTATAAGATCCAGGCTGCCAGATGTGATTTATTTACTGCATTTTATCACTCGTTTTTCCCCATATGTGGGGAATCTCCCCTAATTTTACCTGCAGAAAAATAGCCCTATGGTAGGCTGGACTAGGATAGAATAACTCTTCCCTACTGAACTCTATAAATAATGGGGTGATGGTGGTGGTTTGAACCTGGATCTCCACCATTTCAGTCCAGAATCTAAACCAGAGGTCCCCAACCTTTTGGGCACCAGGGACCGGTTACATGGTGAGAGGTTTTTCCGCGGACTGGAGGGGTCGTGGTTTTGTGTGCTGCCTGCATCTCACGCATGGGGCTTTGTGTTATTTGTGTGGCCCGGTTGCTGGCATGCTGCGGCCCGGTACCAGTCCAGGGACCAGGGGTTGGGGACCCCTGATTTAAACCACCATAGTCCAATAGCTTTATTAGTCAAGTATTGTGATTCAATCCAGTAGATAAATTTTGTTTTGTTTCCAGGTGTGGGATGGAAGTAGATAAGAGATACAAAACAACATAATTTAGGCTAAATGTGTATGGACATTCTCAATCACCCAGGTCATGGTTGTCCCAAAGATGCTTTTCCAAAAGGCAAGTGTTTTGTTTTTTCTTGGAGAAATTCCGAAGAAGCTTCTTGGATGAGAAGTGAAAAAAGTCCATTTGTTTTTTGTTTGTTTTTTTGTGGAAGAGCACCTTTGGAGCAGGATTTAGGCTAGTCCCCACAGACACGTCTCTGAATTCTAAAATGGTTACACCGATTTTATCCTTTTCCAGGCTCAATTACGCCTTGCAATATTTATTGGGTTCTGATATTAGAGAAAACGGAAAGCCGGAAGATCATTCCCGTGGTTTCTCTGAAATGATCAGTTTGCTACTTGCACACCTAATCTGAAGCCAGAGAATTACAGTCTTTCCTAGATTTTTAATTGCTATCATGGCACTTGCTCAATGTATGCAAGGAAGGAGCATTGTTCACAATCACAGAGGCACCTAGAGAAGCCATTAATGGAAGAATGAGAGCTTTAGTAAATTCACTAGGGAGTTCACAAGCCTTTCCACATTTTTCAGTTAAGGGACATTGCGTTTGATTATTAGGCCTTCTCTCTTTCTCCAAGGAAAGCTTCATAAAGAAGAGTGCAATAGTTGATTGGAACATTTCAGAAATTTGACGCATGAGAAGAAATCTTTGACCATTGACTAAATAGAATACAATAGAATAGAACAGAACAGAACAAAACAAAACAGAACAGAATAGAGCTGGAAGGGACCTTGGAGGTCTTCTAGTCCAGCCCCCTACTCAAGCAGGAGAACCTATACCATTTCAGATAAGTGACTCTCCATTCTTTTCTTAAAAACCTCCAGTGATGCAGCACCCACGATTTCTGAAGTTTCCACTGGTTAATTGTCCTGACTGTTAGGAAGTTTCTCCTTAATGCCAGGTTGCTTCTCTCTTTGGTCAGTTTCTAACCATTGTTTCTCATCCTGCCCTCCGGTGCTTTGGAAAATAAGTTGATCCCCCTCTTCTTTGTGGCAGCCCCTCAAATACTGGAATGCTGCTATCATGTCACTCCTATTTCTTCTTTTCTTTAGACTAGCCAAACCCAAGTCCTGCAGCTGTTCTTCACATGTTTTAGTCTCCAGGCCTTGGATCGTCTTAGTTGCTCTTCTCAGAAATTTTTCCAAGATCTCAACATCTTTTTTTTATAGTATATTGACCAGAATAAGTTGCAGTATTCCAGGTGTGGTCCCACTAGGCTTATGACTGCACTCAGCAGATGGGAGGGATCAAAGACGACACATCCGCGTGTAACTCTGGTCCCATTTTCCACCTTGCGAGCCAAAAAAGGGTGAAAATGAAAAGAAAAAAAAATTGCAAATTGGAAGAGTGGAAAAGTTCAGAATTACCTGCCGGTTCTTCCCATCTCCTGAATGTTCCCATCCCAACTTTTCCACCATTCTTGAAAATTCACCATCTATGGGCTTACTGGAGACTACAAGGGTGTTGAGAAGCACAGTATATTATTTTCATGAAGTGCTTTAGGGGGAATTGGGGATTTAGAAGGGAAACCGATGGCTTTGTATGGCAAGGTCGTGACCTTTGACAACTTTTGGGCTTATCTCTTTCATCTTTCCCCTCCTTGGAGACCCCAAACTTTAGAGGAATTGAAGCCAGTAAGCTGGGACGAGACAGAATTCCACATTGTTGTGGGGCTACGCTTTCTCTCTCTTCCTCCTTTCCCCCCCCCTCCCTCTCTCCCCTAAACAAAACAGATCTGAACTGAGCCAAGGAAACAAAAATGTATTGTTCCTCGCAGATGGAACCGAGAGTCGCCTAGGTAACCAGATTAATCTCCTCTTTCTCTCCCTTCCTCTCTTGTAGTGCGGTAATCGGTGGGCTCTCGTTTCACAAAAAGCCAGCCTCAAAGCTGGGGCTCTAACTAGGCTCCTAATTAGCTGCAATTTACAATGAAGACAACATGATGAGATAATAGAAATTTGCAAAATAATGACATACCTCAGCAAAATATTCCTCCTCCTAAGAACCATTTTTATACAAAAACAATAAAGAGGGCCCTTCTAAAGCAAAGCTGGAAAATGGTGGTGTATTATGTGACACAGAACATTATTGTTCGCCTCTTGTTCTTCCAATCAACAGCTTATTGTTTGGCATCTTAAATAAAAATGACTCAAATACAGACCACATAATGATCTCCATTGCGCTAATACACTGTATATACAGAGTAGTGGGGATTTTTAAAAAAAAAGAAAAAGAAAAGAAGAAGAAGAAGAAGAAGAAGAAGAAGAAGAAGAAGAAGAAGAAGAAGAAGAAGAAGAAGAAGAAGAAGAAGAAGAAGAAGAAGAAGAAGAAGAAAGTACTTGCGCCAAAGCCAGTTGGAGCTTAGAATGAAACAGGCCCCCCCAAAAAAGTTATTTGCAAGGCAATACAATGGAAGGATTGGGGGAGGTGGGGAGAGGAGAGAAGGATGATTACAAGGTTCTTAATCATAGGTGCCTTTGTGATTCCTGAAGCAGCGTGGACAACGAGAAATAAATAAATGTGCAGAGAAGGGTGGAGAAACTCTACGGCAAACAGCTAGTTAAGGAGACACAAGAGATTGTGTTTTCTCCAATGGTTAGGCCTAAGGATGTTGACCTTGCAGATGATTGACCTATAATGTTCCCTTGTGTGGCACAGAGGTGTCTGAGTAAGGAAGAGGAGGACAGGGTGGCTGGAATCTGAATGACATCATGTCAAAAACAGGAGACTCCAAAGGAGTGAAAGACCTCCGAAGGTCTTCTCTCCCTTATGTTTGTGAAGTGAGTCTGTGCCTGAATGAGAAAGAACCAACACAAAGGAGTAACAAACTCATTCTCTCTCTCTCTCTCTCTCTCTCTCTCTCTCTCTCTCTCTCTCTCTCTCTCTCTCTCTCTCTCTCTCTCTCTCTCTCTCTCTCTCTCTCTCTCTCTCTCTCTCTCTCTCTCTCTCATACACACACACACACACACACACACAATCCCTCTTGACTTGAGGACAACAGGCCATACAGTGTCTGAATTAATTCTTCATGTGTCACAGTTGAACGTGTGATTTGTAAATGGTACGGGGGAACAACTACTTGACATGGCCAAAAAGTTGCAACAAAGTGTGAATTACGGTAGTCCCACTGAATGGATTTTTTTTTTGGCTACCAGTTTGTTTGTTTGTATTCCACCTTCATTAGTTTTACAAATAACTCAAGGCAGTGAACATATGCAACACATCTTCCTCCTATTTTCCCCACAACAACAACAACTCTGTGGGGTGGATTGGGCTGAAAGAGATTGACTGTCCCTAAGTCACCCAGGTGGTTTTCTTGGCTAAGTCTGGACTAGAACTCATTGTCTCCTGGTGATTGGCCCAAAGTCATCCAGCTGGGTTTCATGACTGAGGCTGGACTAGAACTCACTGTCTCCCACTTTCTAGCCTGGTGCTTTAACCCAGGGCTTTTCAACCTTTTCACCCATTGTACCACTTTTAGGAAAAGGCAACATCCGAGTACCACCAGTCACCTAGCAAGGTGTCAAAAAACTTGATGACCCAAAAAAAGGGAAAAAAAATGATGAAGTACAGGTAGTCCTTGACTTACAACAGTTCGCTTAGTGACTTTTTGAAGTTACAATGGCACTGAAAAAAGTGCCCCCCAAGCCACAGCCAAGCAAGACGCCTGTCTGCCCGCCCGGCGGTGCTCTTCCTCCTGTCCGAGGTTTTCATTGTTGTGAGCATTTCTGTTGAGGATTGGCAGAGGGAGTGGGGTGGAGTGTTTGGTTTTTATTCCCCCCCCCCTCTGCTGGGTGGTTGCAGCAAGTTTCGGTCACTTCACATGACCCTAGGACACTGTGACCATCATAAATATGAATAGGTTGCCAAGCATCTGAATGTACATCACAAGACCCTGGAGATGCTGCAACATTCCAGCTGATCGGCGCTTCTTCTGGGCTCAGCAGATGTGCTGGGATCAGTGCCGAGCTCCAGCTGGAGCCTGGCGCTGATCCTGGCACTTCCATTGAGCCCTGACAGCCCCGAAGAAGCGCTGATCCTGGCACTTCCGCTGAGCCCTGACAGCCGTCTCTCGCTCAGGCTTGTGCAGTGCTGCCACCGGTTCAGCTCATTCCCCTCCCCTGCTACCACTTTTCTAGGATGGTCGTGTACCACCTGCCAGGTGCCAATGTAGCACAGGTAGTACCCGTACCACTGGTGGAAAAGCCCTGCTTTAACCACTGAGCATGAGGATGTTTTTTGTTCAGATTGCTGAGATTAGCAGTGGTGGAAATGGGGCTTACAAACTATAGACTCCTGATTGTAGAGACGGTAACCTAAAGTGGTTACTTGTAAAATGGTGCGTTTGTTTTATGCATGTGGTTCATAGTCATTCAGTGAGTTTCTGTGGCTGAAGATAGATCTTACATCTTAATCACATGACTCCCATAAGTATTGGACCATATTATAATAATAATAATAATAATAATAATAATAATAATAATAATAATAATAATAATAATAATAATAATAATAATAATGTTGGAAGGGACCTTGGGGGTCATCTAGTCCAACCCCCTGCTCAGGCAGGAAACCCTATACCAGTGATGGTGAACCTTTTAGAGACCATCTTACACCATTTCGGACGAGTAGCTGCCCAGTCTCTTCTTAAAAACTTCCAGTGTTGAAGCATTCACAGCTTCTGGAGACAGGTTGTTGTAGAAAATGTAGAAAATTACACAGCACTTTCACATCACAAAATACCAGTTGAGATTTCCTTACATTATTAGGGCACCAGTTATACAAACCTATATAATCAGATATTAGGGGGAAAATAAATAAATGTTATTATCAAGGATACCGCTATTCCATATCAAAAATTTAGGGAAGGGTAACAGAGCAGGTACCCAGTCATTAAATAGATTGAAATGAGTCAGTCCCGTATTTCTATACTTATTTATTGAAAAGCAGACAGCACCACAAAAGGAAGTTCTTTTTATTTATTTATTTATTTATTTTATTACATTTATATACCGCCCTTTCCCGAAGGACTCAGGGCGGTTTACAGGGTAATTAAAAACCAAGATACAAAAGTTAAAAACAAGTTTAAAAAGAAAAAAATATTTGTCCCTGTATAAATAAAACCCCAGTTAAAATAAGATTAATCCTCAGCCTGGGCCAGAGAGCTCGAAGAGCCAGGTCTTCAGGTCCCGGCGGAATGAACGGAGGTCGGGGGCAGTCCTAAGCTCCGCGGGCAGCTGGCTCCAAAGGGCAGGCGCACCCACTGAGAAGGCCTTATCCCTGGGTGTCGTCCGCCGGCAATCTCTTACCGGTGGCACCCTGAGAAGACCCTCCCTGTGGGAGCGCACTGGACGAAGGGAACTTGACTTTTTACAGAGAAGGCATTCAAATTGTGAAATATAGAGTTATCCAACGTGGTGAGGGTTGCCAGTGTAGATATGTTGAAAATACAGCTGGACTAAAGGAATGGTGAATCAGGCTGTCGGTGGAAACCTATTTTCAATGAATATTTCCTACCTTTATTATACAAGGCAAGAGCCTTTAAATTCCAGATGTTCAAAAGCACAATGGGAGCCCAGTCTTAATCCAGGCAGATGACAGCATCAGTTGACTAATGAGTGATGCAAAATGTTGGATTAAAAGACCGTTATTTACTGACCACTCATTCAGCGATGGTTCAAAGTTACAACAACGCTGAAAAAGGAGATTTACAGCCAGTCCTCAAAGCCGCAGTCCCTGGTGCTCTCCGTCAAACATACGAATGTGATTCAGGTGCTTGGAAATCAGAGTGCATTTAACTTTTTTTTCCTATATGATTTTTATCACAGATTTTCACAGAAATAAAAGATAAACATCAAATGATATGTAAATAAGAAAAAGGAAAAAAAAACAGCCATAAGTGTGAAAGACAGTAAAAATAGAAAAAGGAAAAAAAAAGCCTACATGCTCTATTTATGACAATTGCAGCATCCCACAATCACGTGATTGCCATTTGTGATCTTCACAGTTGGCTTCAGACAAGCAAAGTCTATGGAGAAGCCGGCAGAAAGTCACAAAACATAAGTCACATGACATCCGGCTTAACAATCCACAGTGCTTTGCTTAATGACTACAAGCGATTTGCTTAATTGTATATTATTATAGATGGGATGCCAAAAATATATATCTTAAGGGTAGACATGGCAAAGCACTTCCTTAATTTTGCCAAGAAATTAACACGACCACAGCAGTAAAATCTCTCGGAGAGGTCCATCTCATCTCAGGAGAGGTTTTATCTTGGAGGATAGGCAGGATAAAAAAATTGACAAATAAATCAAATTTGTGTGTAATGACATATAACTTCCAATGGCACGTGCCAATATCCCGATTCACGTTGACTTTAAAATGTCTCTCTCTTTCACGCGTTTTAGCGTAATCTCATGTATGTTTATGTGCCATAAAATCTTGATACAGATACTGTGAATATCTACTGTGATTCTAATAAATATAATCTAGCAGCTACCAAGTGTTGGATTTAGATCTTAGAAATCCATCTCTGTTTCCTACTCAAGCACGGAGTTCACTACAAGACATTTGGCCAGTCTCTCTCAGCTAGATCTATCTCACAAGTGCTGCGGTGAGGGTGAAATCAAGCAGTGCACACTGTCTTAAGCTTTAATTGAAAAGTTGAGATACAAATGCAATAAAGCAAAGATTCTTTGCAGGTGTTTTATCATGCCATACATTTAGACTGATGTGAGAGAGGGAACAAATGATCTAGAGGTAGCAGCCCCCAACCTTTTCTATACCCCGCACCGCTAGAACGCTTCTGATATATTCTCGCACCCCTTAAAAAAGTGTGAAATAACGGCAACGAATTCTGCACATACACTATAATTTTGGAAACCCAAGTTGTCATACCACCTGGAATTATTATCTTGCACCCCGGTGTGTGTGAGCACCCCCGGTTGGGAACCCCTGATCTACAGGAACCCCCACAGAGGTTGCACCTGCCCCAATTCACAAAATGATATTGAATGTATTAATGAAAAGTGGAGCTTAAAGGCATATACCCACCCATGGGAAAAACCCAATTGTTCCATGTGCATAAGGTTGCACTACACCTAGTCCTTGACTTATGACCACAATAGAGCCTGTCCATCCTGGTCGTAAGACATTATGTTTATAAAGCAGGTCACCCACATGACTCATCTCTCTCTCTCTTTTTTATGTCTTATTCTAGACGTAGCAACTTCTGATGTTTCAGAAACGGATGACAGAATACTTCACGAAGAGTTGAACAACCAAGAAACCAGTTGAACAACCCAAAAACAAAAACAAAAAACAAAAAACCCCCACAAAACCCAAAATTCACATACCTAAAGAAACCTACCTCCATTCTAAAGAAACCAAACCCATTTGTGGTCCTTTTGTCTTCCAGGTGTTCAGACAATGGTCCTGTTCGGTCTGTTCTAGAAATGCAGGTATTACCTCTGGGAACATCTGCATGTAAGGCCTGTGCATATTCTTCTTCAGTTGCGGTCCTTCCCTGGAACCACTGGTATGAATGGAGTGCCATAAGCAAGCCACCCCTTGCTTTGACACGGCAGAGTTTAGGCAAATGCAGTCACGTGGTCATGCTCTCTACTAACTAGCTGGCCACCAGGTGGGAGCTGATACATTGAGCCTCTTTGGTTCAGATACCAGCCTGCAGAACCACTTCTGCTGAACAGGCATCCACCCAACAATTCTTTTGTGACGCGTTGATCGAGCTTTTTTTTTTGTCTAATCCAACCCATCCATAGTTTAGCGGTGAAAGAAGTGAACCGTACAACAGCAGAAAGGTGGGCCGTGAGGATAGGTGTGTGAGTAGGATGTCAACCCCAATCCAAACAAACCCATGTAGCTAAACAAAGTTTAAATGGCCAGCCATTTTGTTGTTGTTTTGCTTCCTTCTGATATCCTGTCCCATCAACACCCGCACTTCTGTGATGGAGGAGGAGGAGGAGGAGGCACGGTTTGAGTCAGCAACTAAAGGCTGTTAATTGTATAAACCCTGATGCTCTTAGGACTCAAACTTCATGCTGAAACTATCCGCCTGCCCCCCCACACACACACACACCGCTTTCTCCAACCCCGTCAAAGACAAACACAGGCTTAATAAAGGAAATATTCCCCTGGGCCCACAATCCCTTCCAGTTTTTTTTGTTGTTGTTTTTACTTAAAAGGAAGAAGAAAACAATTAAACGAAAACCTTGAAGTAATCTCATCCTGCTTATTTAGCCTCTTCATCCTTCAATCTGTGGTTGGTACGTGCCACAATCCGGGGGCACTGGCCTGCTATCGGTCGGGTTTAATTAAAAAAGACACAGGCCGTGGAGCTGCGAATTAGGGTGAAGAAAAGAAGGAGAAAAAAAGCGACCACGCACTAGCCCTGATTAATTCGAGGCTCATGTTGGATTAATAACGCCAAACAAAGAACAAAAGGAAATTGTTATGCGAATTGCAGCCCTCCCAGGCCAGACAAAGGTCAAATCACAGGATTTCAATTTCATCCGGACTCGCTTAATCAACTCTTTCCGAAGGAAAGACCATATGCAGGAGTCAAAGCTGCCCACTGCAGCTTCATTGTTCCCAGACCTTGGAGATCCGGGCCCTGTTCATCTAAACTCTTCCCAGTCCTTCGTCTTCTCTCCCCAACCACCCCGGAACCCCTCTTTAATCTACAACTTCCCCAAGGGGGGGGGAGGAGGGAGAGAAGACAACCTAATTATGGACTAATGGCTATAGCATAAGGCTTGCACGTAAGAAAAAGCCTGCTGTTTTCTGGAATTCATGCCCCCCCCCCCACACACACACCTCGGTCCTCCTTTCTGCTGCAGCTGCAATGACTGTCTCTTTTTTGGGTGGGGGCCTTTCTTCTCTCACAGCAGAAGCCAATCCCTTCAGGATGGAGGCATTGTGTGGCCAGCTGTGCTTGCCACCCACCCCACCCCAGGTCAGGGCACTGCGGGGAGATAAAGTAGAAAAAGACAGGTTGTTGCACCAAGCTTGCTGGACTTGGAAGGCAAGATTCTGATCTTCAACGTGACATTGGTGGATGCTAAACAAGAGCCAGGTGTTACAAGAGGATCCCTAGTTTAGCGGATAAGAAGAAGGCCGAAGTAGGGGATGACCACTATTCCTCAGCAATTGAGTCAAGGACGTGTCTGTGGAGAGTCTCAATCATCTGGGTCCCAAAAGTGCTTTTCCAAAAGGCAACTGGATTTTCTTGGTCATTTTCCTTGAAAACATCTCACTTTTCACTCAGTTCTTCAGAAAGCAAAAGGTTTTCAAAGAAAAGAAGAAAAACAAAGGAAGTCCAACTGCCTTTTGGAAAGCACCTTTGGGAGTCAAAGAAAGGACTTCAAGTTGCTCTTCCTATCTACCCCCTGCCCCCAGCCCCCAATTCCCGGGGGGGGGGTTGTGGTTGTGGGGAGGAAAGGGAAGAGCTACATTCCTGAAGTCCTGAAAAAGTGGCCAGAGTATTTATTTTAGGTAACAACCCCCGTCAAAGGTACAGATTAGCACTGAACTGTTAAGGAATGCCACAGAAACGCCGAGACCTCCTAGAGAATCTTGAAGGTGAGAGAGAAACATCTCTTAGGAGTAAAAAATTGTTTGAATTAAGGAAACAGCACACACACACACACACACACGAAAAGAGACAATGTCATCAAAAGTTATGACTGCCCTTCCAAAAAAAGAAAAATTAGGGAAGTCTATTAGGAGAACTTGGCTGGGTAAGATTACATTATTTATTTATTAAGAAAATGTATATGGCTGCCCAACTTACAGTGACTCCAGGAGGCTTACAGTAGTAAAAACCCAATACAAACCACTATGGCCCCCTGGAGTAGTATTCAGACCAACCCTTTGGTAGGTTCCCTACCACCCTGGGGTCCTCAAGTCTACTGGCAAAACCATGTCTTCAGGGCCTCTTGAAAGAGTGTTAGGTGGGGCCCAATCTTTTTTCTGCAGGGATGATGTCCCTCAGGGAGGGAGCCACCACGGAGAAGGCCCTTCTTCGTCTCACCAGAAGAAGGAGAGGGGACCCATAACCCGCCCTGTCTCTCCATTCCCGTGAGTTGAGAAGATGCAACTGGGAAAGGACAGTCCTTCAAATAAGGTGCTGTCCCTAAAGGTGACAACCAGCAGCTTGAATTGGACCCAAAGATAATCAGCAGCCAATGCAACTCCTGCAACAGAGTTTCACACGTGTGCAAACCTAGACTTGTACGAAACCAGGCAGGTCACTGCATTTTGAATCAATTGAAGCTTCTGTGTACTTTTCAAGGTCAGCCCCACGTAGAGTGCGTTGCGGTAGTCAAGACGGGGGCACCCATTAAAACTGATGCTAAGGGGCATCAGTTAAAACCATCTAACCTCATCCGAAGCAGGGGAATGTTGGCCTTTTATTGGCTTGGGGATCTAGGAAGTTCCTTTTATTGTCACCTCTAAACCTCCCATGACATCCACTCCCCTCCGCATGACAACTTTGACTATTTGGTTGTTAAAATTCAGTGACACAATCTCAGAGCGCTGAGGAGACCATATGTCTCTGAGAGGGTTGCGTGTTTCCAACCCCTATTTTACAGCGTAGGGAAGAAGAGAGGAAACAAGTCCGTCATTCTCCCAAATCAAGGGAAAAACAAAAGTGCCATGTTTTTCCCACAATCCCACAGACAACAACATTGTATTGTGGTATGGTATCCTCTTAAAACATAGGCATAGAGGTAGCAGCAGCAAGAGGCCATAGGGGGAAAGCTGTTTCAACACCTAATGTTGCCTCTAAGTTGCCATCATCCCAGAAACCAAAATGTAAATTTTTAGAATTTCAGTGGTCAGCCCAACAATAATTGAAAGCTATCATTTCCAAGCCCGCTGAAGAAATCCTTCTAATAGAACAAAAGACACCTGGAGAAAATATATATATATATATATATATATATATATATATAAATAAGCTGACTTTGTAATAATACCACTGTGGGGTGTGTGAAAGCCCTAATAAGCAGGTAGAATGAAGGCTACTGCTAAGCTTGTAAGCCGCCCTGAGTCTTCGGAGAAGGGCGGGATATAAATGGAATTAAAATAAAAAAATAAAATAAATATTCTAGAAATTAAGCCAAATAAACTCCCTTCTTCCAGCTCCAACTCTAAAATATTTTTACAATATTACTGCTGCAACAATGTACAATGCTGAGTGCTGATATAAGAAGAGATGTTATATGTGTACCTTTTCAAGCGAAAGCAATGAAGCATAGGCAGGTTGGAAAAGATGGATGTCAATGTCAGGAATATAAACATCAGTAAAATCAAGAAAAAAATCCCAGGTTTTGCTATCAGCGTTGGTAATTCTGCATTCTGGTTTGGTGGCTTGTTTGTCTAATGTGTGTGTTTGTGTGTGTGTGTGTGTGTGTGTTTAAATACATAGAAAATTTCCTAACAGTTTACATTTGCAACATCTTCCAACATAAGGACACTTCATACACATCTCCCCTTAATTTGCATACCTGTTAACATAACTTGCCCAAGATTTTTTTTAAAAAAAATATGCATATTACATGCGCTCATGTTTATAATACTGTTCTCTAATGTGGGGTTCTTTAGGATGACTTTTCTTGGTGTAACCCCATTCTAAAATTATAATTACCGCTTTTGAAAAACAACTTCCAGGACCATACTGTACCTTTCTTTCAGACATTTCTGTTCTCAAGGATGTTATGATGGGCTGTTGCTACTGCTATTGCAAACAGCAGTCAGAATTAAATGCTCATATCCATTCTCTCTTAGAATTTGTTTTGAATGGTTTTACCTGCCTAATTAGCAGAAACTGAACTTGATGGATTTATCAGAGAATATTATCTTCGCTGCCAGAAAGACTTTGGTCCAGATAATCTCAAAATGTTCTCTGTACTTCCCAGTTCTTACCGAGAAAATATCAGAATTCATTTTCAAGGACGAGACATCAATTTCATCTCAACTTTTTTCAGGCTGGCACATTCTGGACTTTCTAGGTCAATCTTTCAAACGTTTTGTAAGATAAAGACAGCCTGGTCTCAATTCTTCCAATTTGGCGCAAACTGGACCTTCCATATCGAAGGAAAGGAGCTATATACAAGGTAGTCCTTGACTTACAACAGTTTGTTTAGTGACTGTTCAAAATTACAATGGCCCCCTGAAAAAAGTGACCTATGACTGTTTTTCACACTTACTGCAGCTGCAGCATCCCCATGCTCACACACTTGGCAACTGATTCGTATTTATGACAACTGCAGTGTCCCAGGGTCATGTAATCCCATTCTGCAACCATCTGACAAGCCATATTCACTTAACAACTGTGTTACTAAGTTAACAACTGCAGTGATTCACTTATCAACTATGGCAAGAAAGAACATAAAATAGGCGAAAAACTCACTTAACAACCGTCACTTAGCAACAGAAATTTTGGGCTCACTTACGGTCGTAAAGGGATGCGGTGGCTCAGCGGGTTAGGATGCTGAGCTTGTCGATCAGAAGGTTGGCAGTTTGGCGGGTCGAATCCCGAGTGCCGCGTAACAGAGTGAGCACCTGTTACTTGTCCCAGCTTCTGCCAACCTAGCAGTTCGAAAGCATGTAAAAATGCAAGTAGAAAAATAGGGACCACTATGGTGGGGAAGGTAACAGCGTTCCGTGTGCCTTTGGCGTCTAGTCATGCCGGCCACATGGCCACGGAGACGTCCTCGGACAAGCGCTGGCTCTTCAGCTTTGAAACGGAGATGAGCACCAGCCCCTAGAGTTGGAAATGACTAGCACACATGTGTGGGGGAACCTTTACCTTTAATTTATGGTCGTAAGTCAAGGACTACCTGTAATTACACGTAGGATCACCTCTATACGCACAATCCCTTGGAATGTTGGCTGTAACAACTGCAATTAAGGATACACTCAACTGAAAGTGCATTTTTATTTGGGAGGGAGACAAAAACCAGACTCTTCTTAAGCTACAAATCACATATAAAACCAAGGTGGTGCTTTCTAGGAATGCAGCTGAAGCTTTTCCCAGCATAAAAAAAATTGAGTGAGGGAGATGTCCTGAACTTATTCAAAGCTTGTATTCCCCTCTCCAGCTTCTGTGCAACTTCCTGCTGGGGACCTTTCCTCTGGAAAGGTTATCCCAACATGTAGTTGGCATCTGCTGCAAACATCCATCTCTCTATTTCTCTGGAAATTGTTATTTTAGATCAGGCACCACACAAGGCATCCATAAGGTCAGTTCAAAAGTTAGGCGTTCCACCCTGGAAAATTATTTTGATGCAGCTATGGCTATGGAAGCATAATGCATAGATTATATTGTGGTGGAATTAAACCAGATGTTTGGCCCATTCTCTAAGGACAGAAATGTAACCTTCAAATAAAAAGACAGACAGGCAGCAAAAAAAGATAGCTAAGGAAGAATATTTATGACAAGAACATAGAAGAACTGCAATGGATCAGATACTGAATCAGTTCATCTCCAATCATGACATTTGGACACATTCATACGCAAGTATCTTTTTTCCCAATTTCCCTTTGAACTGCACAGGTATAGTATAGGTGGTACCTTGCTCAATAGTAGTAACAGTGAGAGAGATCTCGGAGTCCTAGTGGACAATCACTTCAATATGAGCCAGCAGTGTGCTGCAGCTGCCAAAAAAGCCAACACAGTGCTAGGCTGCATTAACAGAGGGATAGAATCAAGATCACATGAAGTACTAATACCACTTTACAATGCCTTGGTAAGGCCACAGCTGGAATACTGCATCCAGTTTTGGTCACCACGATGTAAAAAAGATGTCGAGGCTCTAGAAAGAGTACAGAGAAGAGCAACAAAGATGATTGGGGGACTGGAGGCTAAAACATATAGGGAACGGTTGCTGGAATTGGGTATGTGTAGTTTAAAGAAGAGAAGGGTGAGGGGTGACATGATAGCAGTGTTCCAATATCTCAGGGGCTGTAACAAATGGTTGTAAGCTGAGGACTGCCTATATATGATTACCAAAAAAGAAAGCTGATATCAGTCTTCCAATATCTCAGGGGCTGCCCCCCAAAAGAGGGAGTCAAGCTATTCTCCAAAGAGCCTGAAGGCAGGACAAGAAGCAATAGATGGAAACTAATCAAGGAGAGAACCAACCTTGGAACTAAGGAAAAACTTCCTGACAGTTAGAACAACTAACCAGTGGAACAACCTTCCTCCAGAAGTGGTGAATGCTCCAACACTGGAAGTTTTTAAGAAGAGACTGGGCAGCCATTTGCCTGAAATGGTATAGGGTTTCCTGCCTGAGCAGGGGGTTGGACTAGATGACCTCCAAGGTCCCTTCCAACTTATTATTATTATTATTATTATTATTATTATTATTATTATTATTATTATTATTGTTGTTGTTGTTGTTGTTGTTGTTGTTGTTGTTGTTGTTGCTGTTGTTGTTGTTATTAACTAAGAAAGCTAGCTGTTCTTGTTTTTCCTCAAAACATGTAATTTTACACATATTTCCTCTCTCTCCTTTTCTATGTGCATTTTCTCTTAGCATATGCATTTTAGACGTTTTTCTTGGTATAGATGCCAGGTGAACACTGCATCACAAAATTCAGAAAATAATCATTTCCCTTCCTGGTTAATTGTCTAGGAACTGTAGATCATGATATACAATACTGGAATTCACAAAGAATGGATGTCTTAAGCAAGATTAGATATACTCTGGTTTTGGAGACATATATGTTGCTCAGCATTATGAAGTTGAAATATGTTTTTAAATGCAGAATATGTTTGTGGCCTAAGTCTTCAAGGTTTGGGTACTATACACAATCAACTTCAGAGATTTCTCAAGGTATGCTTAGCAGTGTGTAACGGCTCCAATGAAGAACAAAGGAAGGAAAAGATGGAAGGAAACAGGCCATACAAAAACTACATTAACACCCCAGTGCTATACAATGGAGACTTTTAAAAATGTGTTTATACACAATTTGTCCCAGGTTATTTTGCACTTGATCCATGTCCAATATTAAAATTATGAAAACTATTAAGGAAAGGGAAAGAAGGAAAGAGACTGGCTACAAATCAATCTCTGGCTTGAAGTTTTAATTAAAATTCAATATCCTATTCATACAACATTTCTGTCAACATACCAGTGCTACATCAGAATATGGTAAAAAGATTTCCTGAAATGGTACCCAACAAAAGAACTGTTTCTGACGCACTCAAGAACTGTGATACCCATAATCCATATGGTCCAGGATCATCACGATTCAGTTATGGGAACTGAAATCCATTATCTACGTTGTCTGGGCCCTTTATGGCTGAGGATTATGGGAACTCATAGACAGTAGATCTGAAGAAGACTCTTGTGCACTCATGTGGCCTCATCTGTTTTTCCTGAAGGTCTTTCATCTCAGTGTAACACAGATAAATTTCTTTGGCATTTACCAGATTCCAGACCCCACCTGATTAACAAGACGAGACAAACTGAGATGGTTTAAAGAGTTCATGATGGCTCTTTGCCCAAACCAAATGTGTGATGTGCAATTGCCATGCCCTTCCTAGCAGCCATTTTGAAAGAGTGCCCGCAATGTGTTTTCAAAATTCTGAATTGGGCTCCTATACATTTTTCAACCATAACATCAGAAAATGATTGTTACTGTACCCAGCAGCTTAGCTATCATCCATTGGCCAAAGAACTAGATAAAGGAAAGTGACACGGCTTATAGTACAGGTTGAAAATGCCATCTCTAGAGAAAAGAAGCTTTATTTATTTATTTATTTATTTATTTATTTATTTATTTATTTATTTATTTATTTATTTATTTTATTGGATTTGTATACCACCCTATTCCCGTAGGACTCAGGGCGGTTTACAGGGCAGTTAAAACCATGAATACAAAAAAATTAAAAACTAAATTAAATTAAACTAAAAATTAAAATCTAAACTAAAATTAAAAATTAAAATTATCTAGCTAAACCTTAAAGGTTGGTAGCAAACCACAAATTCTCAATTCTGCATTTTTCTTCCATGTGCAACATTTGATAAGACGAAGATTTGGGGAGAAGAGGCAAACCAGGGTGTGCAACCAGAAAAGGCAACTGGTAGAAGGCCATAGAGCCACACAGTGAACAAATGAAAGAGTAAGAACACACACAACCGCAAACTTTCCCAAGTACAATCCATCCGCCATTCATATACCTTTTCCTACTTTTCACAGACTTTAGCATGAAAGTGGGAATGTCAGGTCTGGTATCTTAAACTATAGGTAGTTTTCAACTTATGACCACAACGGAGCTCAAAATTTCCACTGCTAAGCAAGAGAGTTGTTCAATGAGTTTTACAATCTTTCTTGCTACCGTTGTCAATCACTGCAGTTCTTTAGTTAGTAACATGGTTGTTAAATGACTCTGGCTTTTCCCCTTTACTTTGCTTGTCAGAAGGTGACCACATGAGCCTGGGACAATGCAACCATCATAAATACATGCCAGTTGGCAAGCTTTCGAATTTAGATGGTGTGGCCAGGGCAATGCTGCAATGGTTGTAAGTGTGAAAAACAGTCATAAGTCCCTTTTTCAGTGCCATTGTAACTTCAAACAGTCCCTAAACGAATGGTTGTAAGCTGAGGATTTACCTGTACTTGAGAGGAGTCGGGCTGCCATTGTGTCATTGTTAACTCCCGGCCACTGCCTGGATTGTCCCTCTGCACCATTTTGGGGAGTTGCTTGCCCCTACAGCTTCTTCTTCTTTTTCTTCCTAGGGCTGAGAGGGAAAAACTGGTCCAAAGTCACCAGCTAGATTCACCCCCAAAGTGGGACTAAAATGTATGGTCTCCCGGATCTGAGCCTTTTGCCTGAAGTGTTACACCAGGGGTAGGCCACCTTGGCTCTTTTATGACTTGTGGAGTTCGCCTGGTGCACCAGTTACGACCCTACCTGGACCGAGATGCCCTACGCACAGTCACTCATGCGCTCGTGACCTCCCGTTTAGACTACTGCAACGCTCTCTACATGGGGCTGCCCTTGAGGACCACTCGGAGGCTTCAACTGGTGCAGAATGCGGCCGCGCGAGTTGTGATAGGGATTTCCCGATACTCCCATGTAACACCTCTACTCCGTGAGCTGCATTGGCTTCCGGTTGCCCTCCGGGTGAGATTCAAGGTGCTGGTGATGACCTATAAAGCCCTAAATGGCTTGGGTCCGGGATATTTGAGGGAACACCTGCTGCCAGCATCAACTTCCCTTCGTCCAGTGCGCTCGCACAGGGAGGGTCTTCTCAGGGTGCCGCCGGTAAAAGATTGCCGGCGGATAACACCCAGGGGGAGGGCCTTCTCTGTGGGTGCGCCTGCCCTCTGGAACCAGCTGCCCGTGGAGCTCAGGACTGCCCCTGACCTGCGTTCATTCCGCCGGGACCTGAAGACTTGGCTCTTTGAGCTCTCTGGCCCAGGCTGAGAATTTTAACTGTTCTATTTGCAGGGATAATTTAATCTTTTTAATTGTCTTTTAACTTTTGTATTTTGTATTGATGTGATTTTAAAATGCCCTGTAAACCGCCCTGAGTCCTTCGGGAAAGGGCGGTATATAAATCTAATAAAATAAAATAAAATAAAAATAAACTCCCAGAATTCCTAAGTCAGTATGGCTGGTTCAGGAATTCTGGGTATTGAAGTCCACAACTCAAAAAAGAGCCAAGACGGCCTACCCCTGTGTTACACCAAACTGTCTTTCTAAACCAGGGCTTTTCAACCAGTGGTATGGGTACCACCTGTGGTACATTGGCACCTATCAGGTGGTATGCGACCATCCTAGAAAAGTGGTAGCAGGGGAACCGGTAGTAGCATCGCACAAGCCTGAGCGAGAGACGGCTGGAGCTGCAGGGCTGTCAGGGCTCAGCGGAAGCACCAGGATCAGCACCAGGCGCCAGCTGGAGCTCAGCACTGATCCTGGCGCTTTTGCTGAGCCCAGAAGAAGACTGATCAGCTGGAATGTTGCAACATCTCCAGGGTCTTGCGATTTACATTCAGATGCTTGGCAACTGATTCATATTTATGATGGTCACAGTGTCCTGGGGTCATGTGAAGTGACCAAAACCTGCTGCAACCACCCAGCAGAGGGGGGGGAATAAAAACCAAACACCCCCTACCCCACCCCCACTGCTAATCCTCAACAAAAATGCTCACAACAATGAAAACCTTGGACAGGAGGAAGAGCGCCACCGGATGGGCAGACAGGTGTCTTGCTCGGCTGTGGCTTGGGGGGCACTTTTTTCAGTGCCATCGTCACTTCGAACAGTCACTAAGTGAACTGTTGTAAATCGAGGACTACCTGTACTTCATCACTTTTTTCTTCCTATCTTTTTTTTTTGGTCATCAAGTTCTTGACACCTTGCTAGGCGACTGGTGGTACTCGGATGTTGCCATATCCTAAAAGTGGTACAACGGGTGAAAAAGTTGAAAAGCCCTGTTCTAAACTACTATACTAATAATATGTGAAAATTAGAGGACATTAATCTGTCTTGGAGAGAAGGTTTTAAAAAAAGCTAAAAGGCGTCCCTGCGGATCTTACTCCACTAGTCGTTGCTGACTGCAGGGGCCGGTGTTTCAAGGCCACTGAGCCACCGCTGTCAGAAGACATTCCCGTGGCCATGTGGCCAGCATGACATCATGGAGCGCCATTTCTTTCCCATTGAAATGGTACCTATTCATCTACTCGCATTTTCAAACTGCTAGGTAGGCAAGAGCTGGGGCGAGGATGGAGAGTCGCCCTGTTGCCTGGCCCTTGGGTCTCAAATTGGCGGCCCCCAGGGGGAGGGCGTTCTGTGTGGGCACGCCAGACCTTTGGAACTGTTTACCGGTTGAGCTCCGGATGTCTCCTGACCTTCGCTCCTTCCGCCGTGACCTAAAAACTTACTTATTTGAACAAGCCGGCCTGGTCTGATGGGTTTGGGGTATTTTAATATTAATTTTATTATTTTTTATTGTAATTGGGCTACTTATTTAATTCTTTTTTAACGTTTGTACATTGTATTTTATTGTATTTATTGCCCTGTACACCGCCCTGAGTCCTTCGGGAGAAGGGCGGTATAGAAATTAATTTATTATTATTATTATTATTAAACCTGGGCTGCCGGGTTTCTGGCCAACACACCCAGCATCTTAACCACTGAGCCACTGTGCTCACAGTAAAGATCAACAACAAGCATTCCTTTCCTCCCCCACCCCACCTCAGATGATCTTCAGAACTGAAATCAGAGAGCACTAAATGATGATAATTTGCGTGCCTCCTGTGAATGATTGAAGACCGAATAAAATTTTAACTAAATTCTATTTTGCAAATCCCTCAGGATGACATAATTATGATTCAACACATACATTAATTAGCAGTGCACATCTATTTCAGCAACTTTAAAACCAATTCGGCATCTGCTGAAAGGGAACGCAGCCTAATATTTGAAATGGCAGGGATTAAATTGACTTTATTAGATTGACAAATTTCCTTTAAGTTCATCTCTGCTTAGTCTGACCGTTCAAGGTCAAACCCAGAAGGATATTTATCAAGTTAAGGATTCAACAAACTTCAGAATCAATGGAAAATGTGCACTGATTGGACAGAAGAAGGCATAACACAGAGTCCCTGTGTAACCTTTTCTGATTGTCAATCAGTTCTGACAGCCATTTTAATTAGGGAAGACTTTGTGAAACCAAGATCATGAGAAGTGTTAATACCATTTTACAATGCCTTGGTAAGACCACATTTGGAATACTGCATCCAGTTTTGGTCGCCACGATATAAAAAAGATGTTCCGACTCTAGAAAGAGTGCAGAGAAGAGCAACAAAGATTATTAGGGAACTGGAGGCTAAAACATATAAAGAATGCTTGCAGGAATTGGGTAAGTCTAGTTTAAGGAAAAAGAAGGATTAGGGGTGACATGATAGCAGTCTTTCAATATCTCAGGGCCTGCCCCAAAGAAGAGGGAGTCAAGCTATTCTCCAAAGCACCTGAAGGGAGACAAGAAGCAATGGATGGAAATTAATCAAGGAGAGAAGCAACCTAGAACTCAGAGAAATTACCTGACATAACAATTTATTAGTGAAACAGCTTGCCTCTAGCAGTTGTGAATGCTCCAACACTGGAAGTTTTTAAGAAGAGATTGGACAACCATTTGTCAATGATATAGGAACTCCTGCTTGAGCATGGTGTTGGACTATAAGATCTCTAAGGTCCCTTCCAACTCTGTTATTCTGTTATTATTTGTCATGGGTGTCAAACTCAACGCATCACGTGACATGTCATGACGTATCACGAGTTTTTTCGCATTGCCGGAGCTGGGGTGGGCACGGCCTCTGCATGATGCAACTGGCCCCACGGGCCAGCAGTTTGACACGCCTGTTATATGTCATTACCATATTTTACTTGTTTATAATTTAACAAGAGCCAGTTGATAATTCAAGCAGCACAAAGGACTAATAAAATGGTTTGTTGCCTTGAACATCAACCTCGTCATCATTGGAGACCTTCAACAATTATTGGATATTCTGAGAGAAAGTACCAGGAAGACGGGAAATCCCAGATGGCCATAGGAGTAGGGTGACCAGATCCAGTTGGAGATGCAATTTTAATAGTTTCTCTATGTCTCTTGTAATTGACAAGCTTTTTGCAAATCAGATGTGGTAGTGTTTTTTCACAAGGTTATCTCAAAAGATGGCCTCAAGGCTTTGGCTGATACATGTGGGAAGAAATAGTATGTGAGATTCTACAATTCTGTACCATGCAGACTTTTAAAAGTAGAATCCAAACAAACAAGCTACAACCAGCATCTTGAGTTGAGTTTACAAATGTGTTGGGTCATATCTTCTCTTATATAAATAACTTGGGGGTTCACACTGATCATTTTAAAGAAAATTATTTGATTTTTTATCCCCAGCAATTATTCTGGATGAGAACTTTGGGATACTAAGATCTTCAGGTGTGAAACTATTGGGGAATCCCACTTAAAAATGAAATTCAAAATTATTTTGGAGCTTTCAGTTCAGAGAAAAAATCTTAGCCTCCTCTAAATAAAGAAATAAGCTTCGATTAAAAATGAGATATATATATTTTTTTAAAAAAAGAAAAGTTGGTGGACAAACTGGTGTTTATCCTCTATCTGATTTGTCTGCTTTTCTTGATCAAAACAACAGAAATCAATTTCTCCTCTTTCTTCTTGCATAACCTGTTCCTAAATTGATAATCAGCAAAATGCACTATACTACCCAAAATAGCCACCAGGGGCAGCACAGGGCTCATTTCCTAAATTCCCCCAGAATACTGCTTTATTACTATTTTTTTTACAGCAGGAGAATAGGTCACTGATAGCTATAAAAATATCCTTTCACTCGGGCTGGGATACCATGTGTGTGTGAGTGCGCACATGTGTTTCCCTAGGAACCAACAAAAGACAAGGCATTCCATTCACCTAACCGAGGACTGATTGCACCAAAAAAAAAATGTGGCCAGGGACACACACACACACACACACACACACACACCCTGCCCATTTCTGCCCTCTCCAACACAATAGCTTTGAAAACAAAGGGCAGATTATTAGATTTAAGCATGTTAGCCTGTTCCTCGCATGCCCCCTTCCTCCATTCTCCCCCCCCCAAGTCCAACACATCTGGCAAGCATGTGTGGCAAGCGCTAATGAAGACTTTGCTAAGTGTGCTGCAATTGGTTCTGAGTGATTTCAGCTCTCCCGGACCGCACCATGGACAGAGAACAAAACACTTCCTTTACCCTTCCTGAAAACTCCTGCTTCTTGCTCACACACACACACACACATACATACCCGCCCTACTCACCCCCTTCACCCCAGAAGCCTGAGGGATTCCCCACATCATCAGGTTGCTGAAATTAAGACAGAAAAGTGCAAACAAATACTTAAGGTTGTCTTTCGTCGTCTTTGTTCCTCTCTCTCCCCCACCGCCCTTTCAAAAAAATATGAGCATCTTATTCATTTTGATTGAGTGCAACAGTCAGACAACAGGGGTCTCTATGATCCTGCCAACAAAAGGGAATTGTTAAACAGATGTCCATGTTCCACTCCTGTTTCCCCGGGCCTGATCATGTTAGACACACAAAGTCGTTTTATCTACTCCGGCAGACTGGGTGTGTGCTCGCACACTTGCGTGCAACGGAGAAGGGAATCACCGAAATTATCAGGAAAAAAAACTGTATATAGAGAAGAGGCAGACTCTAGATGATTATAACTTTTGAAGGACCACACATTTTTATTTATCTTTAGTCTTTTTTTTCCCCCTCTGCTCATGTTCATTTTAGAGCTGTTTGGGCACCATTTCTTTCCCAATGTATGTAACAACATACCTTACAGCACGGTCAAAAGCTCAATCAACAAAAACACCCAACGTTTAGAGCCCAATTCATCCAGAAATGAAGGGAGGAAAAAATAGCCTTTTTGTTTCATTTGATTATTTCTTTAATGTGTTTTAATCCTGCCTGGTTCAGGTTTTTGTCATCATTTATTACTTCCCAAACGCCAACTGGGTGCACCCATCATAGTAAAGCCATGATGTGGTTTCTCTGGAGTAAAATTTCGTATGAGGTGTGAACCCAGTCAGTTAGAACTGGCTCACTAAAACATTTTAAGGTTCAGTGAAATAATAGGAAAGGTTACTTACAAGGAAGAACTCCCCAGAGAAACTCAAGCTAAGTTCTTTTGATGTCTACTTCCAACCACCCTAGGATTTACAAGAATTTTACCCCTCCTGATGTCCCAGAATCTCACAGCCACTAACTGGATGATGCACCACAGGTAATCCTCAATTTATGACCACAATTGGGATCAGAATTTCCGTTGCTAGGCAAGGCAGTTGCTTCTGGTTTCATGATGTTTTTTTTTTGCCATGACTATTAAGCAAATCACTGTGGTTGTTAAATGAATCATGCGGTCCTTAAAAAAATCCATGGACTTTACTTGTTGGAAAGCAGTTGGAAAGCTCTTATCACATGACCCTAGGACACTTCAACTATTGTAAATACATACTGGTTGCCAAGCACTAAAAATTTTGATCACATGACCACGAGGATGCTGCGATCGTTATAAGTGCAAGGACCAGTTATAAGTCACTTCTTTCAGAGATGTTGCAATTTTGAATGGCCATTAAATGAATGGCTGCAAGTTGAGACTACCTATATCAGTAGAACACATCGGGCTGAGGGAAGTTAAGTCAAAACTATAATTGTGATGTTTTTATGACAAAAGCAAAACTGGTGAAGAATTAGAGGGGGGAAAAAAACCTTTTTTTTTCACTTGGCGTTCTTCTATTTAATATTTTTTGACCCCGCTGAAACTGTTGGAGATCCTGGTTCCTATGTAACACGTAGGGGCTAGTCAGCCTTTGGTCATTTCTTGTCTAAGAAATACTTTGACAACCATCCAGATGCTGTTTATCTATTTCTTTGAGGGATTTATTTTCTACCCTTAATTAAAAGTTAGGCCCAATAAATCAGGACTCTCAGATTCAACCTTGGGTATTAGAGCTAGGATGTCAGAGAAACTTGTCTGACAAGGTGAACTGTATGTAGCTCAGTGTGTCCTGACAGTTTGTTGCTCCTGTGGTTTTTGCTGGCTTTTTTGTTTTTCTTATTCTTTCTCATGTTTTGTCTTTTTCATTCCTTTTTATTACTCTGCACTGTCCAGACTCGCATTTTTGCAAGTTGGGCAGCCATAGAAATCCCATAAATAAATACGAAAGAAGTGGAAAAGATCTGAGCTCAACCGGGAGCAAAGTTGATAAGCAAGAGATAGTTGCATTTTTTTTTTGCTTGCCCATCATCCTTAACTAAAGCAGAGATCTCCAAACTTGGCAACTTTAAGGCTTGCGGACTTCGACTCCCAAAATTCCCTAGCCAGCAAGCACTGTCCTCAATATGGCTGGCTGAGGGATTCTGGGAGTTGAAGTCCACAAGTTTCCAAGTTGGGAGATCCCTGAACTAAACTGTACATTCTTTGTTACCCTTGCCTGTTCTTCTTTGTCATGTTTTGTAGCCTCCTAAGCTGTTGAAAGCAAATGCCTCTTTTTTATGTCCTCATGCTCTTTTGCAATACAAAACATAGATCACTGAGGCTAGTCTGTCAAGGAGTTGATTGTGTTTGGGCATTTCTTAAGGGAGGATGAGAAACCTAAGACATTCGTGAGAACTGGAAAATAGAGAACTTCAACATGACTGTATTTCCATCTTACTATCTCTTCTTAGAGGGACGCGGTGGCTCAGTGGGTTAAGACGCTGAGCTTGTCGATCGGAAGGTCGGCAGTTTGGCGGGTCGAATCCCGAGTGCCGCGTAACAGAGTTGAGCGCCTGTTACTCGTCCCAGCTTCTGCCAACCTAGCAGTTCGAAAGCACGTCAAAATGCGAGTAGAAAAATAGGGACCACTACGGTGGGAAGGTAACAGCGTTCCGTGCGCCTTTGGCGTCTAGTCATGCCGGCCACATGACCACGGAGACGTCCTCGGACAAGCGCTGGCTCTTCGGCTTTGAAACGGAGATGAGCACCGGCCCCTAGAGTCGGAAACGACTAGCACGCGTGTGCGGGGGAACCTTTACCTTTACCTTATCTCTTCTTCCTTTAGTTGTGACTTCAAGTACAACCAAACAGGCCATCACAAAGCCTCCATTATTTCTATTCTGACCAAAGCTTCCTTGGTGAATACAGTGGAGCCCCACAAAGCACCAACAACTACAGCTTATGGTACCTTTCCTTGAATATTTTTTCTCTCACACAAACATTTCTCTCTCTCTCAAAAAAAAAACCCTTTTCCCATCAGAATTAAAAAGGTATATGAAAATATGAAGCTACAGGTAGTCCTCAGCTTAGTTGCTAAGCGGGACATTTGTTAAGCAAGTTTTGCCCCATTTTACGACCTTTCTTGCCACAGTTGTTAAGAGAATCACTGCAGTTATGAAGTTAGTAATGCAGCTGTTAAGTGAATCTGGCTTCCCCATGGACTTTACTCGTCAGAAAGGTGATTACATGACCCCAGGACATTGCAACCGTCATAAATATGAGCCAGTTGCCAAGCATCTGAATTTTGATCCCGCGACCATGCAACAGTTGTAAGTTTAAAAACCAGTCATAAGTCACTTTTTTCAGTGTCATTGTAACTTTGAAGGGTCACTAAATGAACTGTTAAAAGTTGAGGACTACCTGTATTTGATTCTACAATCCTCAGCTGTCCTCAAGGGCAGCCCCATGTAGAGAGCGTTGCAGTAGTCTAACCGAGAGGTCACGAGCGCATGAGTGACTGTACGCAAGGCATCCCGGTCTAGATAGGGCCGCAACTGCGCACCAGGCGAACCTGGGCGAAGGCCCCCCTAGTCACAGTTACTATATGATCTTCTAAAGAAAGCTGTGAATCTAGGAGGACTCCCAAGTTGCGAGCCCTATCTACGGGGGGTAATAAGCTGAACGTAGAGACATAGCAGTTCCATGGTGCATTTTAAGGAAAGTCCATTTTAATGCTAAATTTCTTCTTAAAACAAGGTGAAAACAGCTATGCCCTTGAAAATTTTAGCCCCCATCCTACCCTTCATTTCCCTTTGATATCCTCAGCACTCTGTAGCACAAAAATGCATAATATAATGCTCCCTAGTAGATTTTCTCAGCTCAACTTTAATTTTCACAGTCAGAGACTTGACATATTTTTTTCTCTTTTTATAATTCTTAGTTATACTACAATCTGACTGTTACCAACTCAACCCCCACTTGAAAGTGCACTTCCACTAAACAAATACTCTGGATAATTAGTGAAGAAGCGATAATATGTGAATGCATCATGTTTTGAGCAAGCTCTGGCTTATTTGTATTAAAAGAAATAGGCATAACCTTCCATCTAATTTGAGAGAACAGCCTACTAGAAAAAAATAATAATAAAGAAGAAAAGAAATAAGAAGAATTTGAATTCCATAACAAACCATCAAAAAGATTATTATTTCCAAGTGATGCTGGTGGAATAATAGCATTTAAAACAGAATAGCAGTGGCCTGTATTAAGAAATTATATGAAAGTTAATTGTTGTTTCAAACTCACACAACAAGGGAGATTAGACATATACAAAAAAAATTGGATCTGATTTAACTTGGGTGATTTTAAGATGCATGGACTTCAGTTTCCAGATTCCCTGGCTCAGGAATTCTGGGAGTTGAAGTCCACGAGTCATAAAAGAGCCAAGGTTGCCTACCCCTGGGCAACCAAGAGTTGTTGTGGGCAGAGGCAGAATACACACTGAATGGTGACAGTACTCCTGTCAGATAGTTTCTAAACAAAAGCCTTGCAATAGGAGATAAAATAAAAGGGAGAACCAACCTAGAAATAAAGAGAAATATCCTGACAGAACAATTAATCAGGGGAACAACTTGCCTCCAGATGTTGTGGGTGCTCCAACATTTGGGGGTTTTAAAAAGAGACTGGACAACCCTTTGTCTGAAATGGTATAGGGTTTCCTGTTTGACCCATTGGTTAGACTAGAAGACCTCCAAAGTCCCATCCAACTTTGTTATTCTGTTATTCAATATTTCAGAAGAGCGCTAAGCCGTATTCAAATATGGCCCACCAACTAGCTGATGAGCTATATCAGGGGTGTCAAACTCAATTTCATTGAGGGCCACATCAGCATTGTGGTTGCCCTCGGGGGGCCGGGTGGATATGGCCAGGGTGGGCGTGGCCTACTGGGTAGGTGTGGCTAGAGTGTGTATGGCCTGCTGGGTGGGCGTGGCCAGCTCTACATCATTCGCATCAAGGGTGCCTATGGGGGCCTGGGCAGGAGTGGGACAGATCTGGGGGTCTCTGGCAGAAGGAGGCTCTCTGGGCCAGGGCCAAGGCAGCGGGGACTGTTCCCTCACTGTTTCCAGGATGGCTTCGGGGGCCACATGAAACCACTTCGCGGGCCGGATCTGGCCCCCGGGCCGTGTGTTTGACATGTCTGATCTATATGATTGCACTGTGAAATAGGGGTCTCCTTCCCACTGCATCTGACAGCCCTTCCCTGTGCTTCTCAACTGTTGGGTGGGCTATTTCAGGACCTGAGCTTAGTACCTTCAGAGTCACAGGCAGGTGAAAGCGATAGCCTCCTATGGCCCTGATGACTATCATAGCAAGTAGGTCACAATGAATTTGTACTTAGTACTCTTTTAAAATAAAATTTAAAAAAAAATGTTGGGAACTAAGAGTTCCTCGGGGCAGGAGTGCCAATAGCCCATCCAGAAACAAAACTGAGAAGCACAAAGCAAAATATCCATCAAACAGTGAGAAGAATGGGATGAAGAAATGCCAGATTAAAACTGTGGTGGATGTAAGAGAAAGCTGCATCTTCAGGTCAGTAGAAATCAATTAACTGTGGTAAGTATCTCCATTCAAGATGCATCTACAACCTACTATTTCTCCTGGACGCTCCATCTATAACCTACCATTCCTCCTGGACGCTCCACCTACCGCCTACCATTCCTCCTGGACGCTCCACCTACCGCCTACCATTCCTCCTGGACGCTCCACCTACCGCCTACCATTCCTCCTGGGCGCTCCACCTACTGCCTACCATTCCTCCTGGGTGCTCCACCTACCACCTACCATTCCTCCTGGGTGCTCCACCTACCACCTACCATTCCTCCTGGATGCTCCACCTACCGCCTACCATTCCTCCTGGACGCTCCACCTACCGCCTACCATTCCTCCTGGGTGCTCCACCTACCACCTACCATTCCTCCTGGATGCTCCACCTACCGCCTACCATTCCTCCTGGGTGCTCCACCTACCGCCTACCATTCCGCCTGGATACTCCATCTACCGCCTACCATTCCTCCTGGATGCTCCACCTACCACCTACCATTCCTCCTGGATGCTCCACCTACCGCCTACCATTCCTCCTGGATGCTCCACCTACCACCTACCATTCCTCCTGGGTGCTCCACCTACCGCCTACCATTCCTCCTGGGTGCTCCACCTACCGCCTACCATTCCGCCTGGATACTCCATCTACCGCCTACCATTCCTCCTGGATGCTCCACCTACCACCTACCATTCCTCCTGGATGCTCCACCTACCGCCTACCATTCCTCCTGGATGCTCCACCTACCGCCTACCATTCCTCCTGGATGCTCCACTACTGCCTACCATTCCTCCTGGATGCTCCACCTACCGCCTACCATTCCTCCTGGACGCTCCACCTACCGCCTACCATTCCTCCTGGATGCTCCACCTACCGCCTACCATTCTGCCTGGACACTCCATCTACTGCCTACCATTCCTCCTTGCAAGTGAACTTTCAAAGGATCCCTGAGCAGCCCTGAATCAGAAGTCACTCTTCTAATCTTGACCCTCAATCTGGCCTCACTTGTTCTACCAGTAAAGCTTCTTCCAATGGAATTACCCCAGACTCAGGATACTACCCATCCTAACTGGCAGCAGGAGCTGTGCTCTCCGCTGTCTTCTTCAGTTTCCAAATGGCTCATCTCAAAATATTGTTTTTTATCCAGGAACAGCACCCTTGAGAGAACCAGCAGACGGAAAAACCACATCCTGCTAAGGATCTCCCCATGATCACTTCGATCACAGATGGGTGGGCCCCAAATCAAGCGGACCTACACTGTGTACAATTCCTTTCCAAATGTCATATATCCTTTGTGCAGGAGACCTATAGAAGACTGGAAATGAATTAAGTAAGTTGCCTGCCTTTCCCAGTACAATTGGTGAGTCTTGGCTGATTGCATTGGAAACAAAGGGCAACCAGCTTAAGCTGAATCCAGATCATTGATTGCCCTTGACAAAGTGGTCACAGCTATATTATATTCCATTTGGCATTCCCTCTCCATTCAATGGGGGGGGGGGAAACAACTGTGGCATAAAATATTTCCACTAGTGCAGCTAAGTATTTCCTCCCCCAAAACATCAACATGAAAAATAACAGAATTTATTCTACCCCATTTATCTGCTTATTATAATTTTGCAAATAGAGTTGTGGACTACTACGTCCTTAAATCAGACACGAGTGCACACTCACATCCAAAAGTTTTCACACATTTTTCAGTTAACAGATTTAGAAAATGAACAAACTCTATAACCATCCACCGTTTAATTTCCGCCCACCCATCAAGTGCTTACTTTGCCCAAAGCTAATTTTATTTATGAGAAATATGATCAACTTATTTTAACAAATCAGTGCTGTGTAAACCTGAAGGAAGAGCAAGTACTAATGTGTGAATAACTGTTGACACAATTAAGCACTCAGCACTGTGCCTATTAAATAGCTCCTAGCTATTCTTTGGTATTTTAAAGGGAAAATCAAGTCATTTTGAAGTTCAGAAAGAGAGAGAGAGAGAGGGGAAAAAAAAACACACCAAAACTTTGCCAATGATATCAGACTGGGAGACCAAAACTGGAGAATATGCTGCAATGGCAAAATTATCAGTAAAGGCAGCCCTCGACTTACAGCCAGTCATTTAGTGACTGTTCAAAGTTACAACGGCACTTGAAACAGTGACTAATGACCATTTTTCACCCTTACAACCATTGCAGCATGCCCATGGTCACGTAATGAAAATTCGGACGCTGGGCAACTGGCATGTATTTATGACGGTTGCAGGGTCCCCGGGTCATGCGATCACATTGTACAATCTTCTGACAAGCAAAGTCAATGGGGAAGCCAGATTGGCTTAACCCAGGGGTAGGCAACCTTGGCTTTTTTATGACCCGTGGACTTCAACTCCCAGAATTCCTGAGCCAGCCATGCTGAGGGGAAAGGGAGAGGTTTCCAAGCTGAGCCATGCTGGCTCAGGAATTCTGGGTGTTGAAGTCCACGGGTCATAAAAGAGCCAAGGTTGCCTACCCTTCCTTGGCTTAACCAATGTGTCACTAACTTAACAACAGTGATTCACTTAACAACTGTGGCCAGAAATATCGTAAAATGGAACAAAGCTCACTTAATTGTCTTGCTTAGCAACAGCAATTTGGGGCTCCATTGGGATCATAAGTCAAGGACTACCTCTCTATATATATCCACAATAGAGGTTTAACCAAATCCAAGCAGAAATGGCTTCCTTACACAGTTGACAACTTATGATATGGTTACAAAGTTCAGTCACATGACTTCATGTTGGGCACCTGGAAACCCACCCACTTTTACAGCTGTTGGCAGTGTCCCACAGTTATGTTTTTTTGTTTTTTTTAAATCCCATTTATATCCCGCCCTTCTCCGAAGACTCAGAGCGGCTTACAATCTAAGAAGCACAAATCAATGTGCTTAGCAATAGCCTTCATTCTATGTATATGCCTGCTTATTAGGGCTTTCACCCCCCTAGTGGCATTATTACAAAGTCAGCTTATTGCCCCCAACAATCTGGGTCGCATTTGTGATCGCATTTTTCATTTTTGATGAAAACCAGCCTTTACTTCCAGTTCTGGGGGGAAACACACCACAGTGAACAACGAGTTTACTTAACAACTGTGGGTTTTGCTTAGCAACTGCTGCAACAAAGGTCATAAAATTAGGTCAGCCTTATGAAGACCCACTTTATGACCATCACAACTTACCACCGTAATGGATATGCAACACGTTAAAGAAAAGGCAGATTTAGATATTTGGGATACGAATTCTAGGACTGAAACAGAAATCAACAACCCCCCCCCCAAATTAGCCTTCAACGTAAAACATAAATATTTAAATTGTGGCTAATGTTTGGGCGACACAGAGACAATGGAGACATCGTATTGCTAGAAAACTTTTCCACTAAGCTTTTAAAAACTTCTGTATTTAGCAGTTATATTTTGTTTCATCTTATCTTCTTTCTTACCTTCTTTCGTATTCTGTTATTTCAACTATGTAAAAAATCAGAGAGAAGGAAGAAAAACGTTTATATTGAAATCTACTTTTCCTTCTTTTTTCAATAATATTTTGTTTATTTTGTTCAGAAAGTTAAAACACAAACTGAAAAAGAAAAAAGAAATCTTACAAAAATTAAGGAAACTAAACAAAAAAAAGGTGTATTAGAAAAGGAAAAAGATGAAGACACATATACATCTATTGCCCCCTCTGTTGAATACTGACAAATATATTGCAGCAATAATTCCCACCACCACCCTTGCGAAACAGACCCCCCCCCAATTAATAAACCCATTTATACCTAGCTTTTCTTTTGTCGATTCCAAGTGGGAACATATCTTGTACCGTGATTTTTGCTGAGAAACTGAAGTTCAGGCTATCCATCTAACAACCATACCTCCAGCCAGACAATTAAAATTAGTAAACAATGGATTCACCTTCTAACCTTCCGCCACAGAGACTGTCTGGTTTATAACCTGCAAAGGACTTCCTGGTGACCTCTTTCTGAATAGATAGGATTGCTTTAAATTACACTTACCTTCCAACCCCTTGCGAACGGCACACCCCCCTCAGCAAACTAAGTTTGCACTGGGAAAGGTAGTAAAAGTTGGTGGAAAAACCTCCAGACTGAAACAGTGTCTGCAATCCAAAATTCTTGTTTCTGTTCTAGTTACATTTTGAACAGGTTGCATTTCCAAAGTTGATTCATTACAGCTCAGGTTGATAACAGAAAGCTTTTATTTATTTATTTTTAAAGCCACCCTAACGTAGCACAGCCTACACATTCCAGACTTATCTACAGAGAGGTTTTAGCAAAAATAAAAAAGTACTTGCAAAGATTCAAGTTGCAATGAACTCTTGAAATGAGTTCTTGGATTCTTGAAATGCCACATTTTGAGTGGATAACCTTACATGCAAGGGAAAACCTACAGTGAAACTTAAAAAAAAATACAGTGGGAAAAAAAATCCTATTTAGAATTGCAGGTAGGCAGGTAGAAAAGTTAATTTACTTTTCTGAACGTAAAACCATTAGATTCAGACTTCCTGTGGCATCAAGCCAAGAAAGAATTCAGAGCTTTGTGGCTGTAAAGCAAATAATGGAACCACTTCCAAAAGCTTTATAATAAATGTTTAGAGTACAGGTTTTCCTTGACTTACAACAGTTCATTTAGTGACCATTCAAAGTTACAACAGCAGTGGAAAAAAGTTAGTCATGACCGTTGTAGCATCCCCGTAGTGATGTGATCAAAACTGAAATGCTTGGCAACTGATTCACATTTATGGCAGTTGTCTTGTCTTGGAATCATGCGGTCACCTCTTGCAACCTTCTGACAAGCAAAGTCAATGGGATTCACTTAATAACTGTGTTACTAACTTGACAACTGCAGTGATTCACTTAACTGTGGCAAAAAAGGTTGTAAAAGTCAGTTAACAACTGTCTTGCTTAGCCATAGAAATTTTGGGCTCCATTGTGGTCGTAAGTCGAGGACTATCTGTACTGGATCTCAGTACATCTTGATCCAAATCTAATCCATGACATGAAAAAAGTAAACTTATAGGCATTCTTTCTCTCTCAATAATCCTCTTCTTCCCTGCATTCCTCTTAGGGCTGTTGTAAGAAGCAAAGGTTAATTAGATTTCCGAAAAAAGGTGTTAGGAAAGGATGTTATGCACCACCAACTTACACCGCTAAGGAAAGCGAGGATATCAGTCTAATAAAAGAAATTACCAACTCCTATGGAACTGTTATGCTCAGCAGATACATCCGCATCTACCCAAACACATACTCTTTCTTCTCCTTCAGAATTAAGACACTGGCCCCGCCTCATTTTCCTAAATAATAAGCAATATTTCTAAAGACTACCAATGATTGCTGGCAGTCACATCTGCTTCACGGCCTCATCTACCAACATTTGTCAAAGAGAAATTTTTATGTCGGGTGCCAAAGATGGAACTGTCATCCAAATGCCATGGGGCCACCCCAAGACCCAGCCAATTAATGCTTCAAATGTTGTTTTCAGATCTAAAAATTTCTTGGATCTGGCTATTCTTCATTATGTTCATCAGAATGAACTGATTACATCTGCACTCAAATCAGCAAAGAGAAGTTGACTCCAGAAAAAATCCAAACCCAGAACCAATAACTACATGAAGAATTGGCCTGGAACTATGACACCATATTTAATATATTTATCACAAGTATAATATTTAATAATACATTTTTCATTGACTCACTCTGAAGTGATTTCCTGAGATGTTATTTTACAAGTTACTAAGTGTCATCCCTACGAAACTAATACGATCTTCAGACATGATTTTATATTTACTGTACATGTAAAAAAAAATTAAACAAGGGCTAACAAGATTCAGTTTTAAATCCACATTCCACTACTGGTGACTTTAGTCTAACCATTCTTTCTCAGCCCAACCTACTACATAGGATTGTATAGACAAAATTGGAAGAAGAAACAATTCCTTGAGATTCTGGAGAAAAATGAGAGCATGAACCTAATACACAGGCAATACAAAGAATACAAGTCTACCTTAAAGGGTTGTTGGTAAGACTGTAACAATGTAGTTGTTCACAGTTGGGACCCTTTTCAGGTGTATAGGAGCTAAAACTCCTGCAATCCTCAATCAACATAGCCAACGCATCTCGAAAGACCAAGTTAGAACATTTGAAATAGTAGAAACAAAGCATTTGGCCAAATCATGGTTTGTTTAGCTGTGGCTTGTTGACTAAGCTAAATAGCCCAAATTCACCCAACATGCTACCCCATCAATCATTCATTGCAATATTTGGTTCATCCAAATCCTTATCATCCAAGCTTTGATGGATAAACTCTTCTGTCAATGTGTAGAAAGTATCTGGAATTTTCCAAGGCCTCCATTTCATTATTAAATATTATTAAACATCATTACTGATTTACCACATTCTCTGCAGCAAGGGATGCGGTGGCTCAGTGGGTTAGGACGCTGAGCTTGTCGATCAGAAGGTCGGCAGTTTGGCGGGTCGAATCCCGAGTGCCGCGTAACAGAGTGAGCGCCTGTTACTCGTCCCAGCTTCTGCCAACCTAGCAGTTCGAAAGCACGTAAAAATGCAAGTAGAAAAATAGGGACCACTCCGGTGGGAAGGTAACAGCGTTCCGTGCGCCTTTGGCGTCTAGTCATGCCGGCCACATGACCACGGAGATGTCCTCGGACAAGCGCTGGCTCTTCGGCTTTGAAACGGAGATGAGCACCGGCCCCTAGAGTCGGAAACGACTAGCACGCATGTGCGGGGGAACCTTTACCTTTACCTTTACCTGCAGCAAAAAGAACCTCAGCTTAAAATTGTCTAACTGTTGCATGGGTTTTGCATGATGAACAGTTAGAAAAACCAAAACTAGGTTTCTCCAAGAGATCTTTGCAATACACACACATTACCTGTGTGGGGCTGCCCCCCCCCTTTTTTTCCACCTGTGATGATGGATTGATAAGTGAGGAATCCCAGGTAAAGTTCTGACTGCTTTGTTTGGCTCTGTCACAGGAAGGGACAGCAGCAGCATGAATAGCCCAGGCAAAGCAAGCCGATTGATCAAAATGCCACCCAGGCTAGACTTGCCTCCACCACAGGCAACAGAGAGGCCTCCCTTGTGAAGCCAAGGCCTTGCAAATCCTGAGGCCCATTCTTTTCTTCTTCTCTGCGACAAATCAAATGTTGCAAGCCCGCGTTGCCACATCGTTGGATGATATTGACACAATTGGGACTTCAACCCCAATTTTGCTTTGTGTTTTTCGAGCAAGGTTTACATAAGGAGAGAACAAGATAAAGCACACACAATGAGGCCCCAGCTAACGAACAGTTGGTGAACTTCTTGGGCTTTTGAATCCATCAAACAAATCTATTAAGTCAGAACAGACCTGCTAACAGGTTTAAGGGGACCTCAGCACTTCTGCAGATTGCGTTGCTTGTAGAATTTAGTGCAAAATAGCTGATAGTCTGGTGTCACGTGGGACTTCCAAAAGTCATACCTGCTAACCTGGGGCATCTAAAAGTGATCGATCAAATCATACAGAGGAAAGGCCCATGTAGACTAATGGATCTAGCACCCTGCTCAGGACAGAGATCCAGTCTGATCTAATGGTTAAGGCACCAGGTTAGAAACCGGAAAACCGGGAGTTCTGATATCATCTTAGACCTGAAAGCTGGCTAGATGCCTTTGGGTGAATCACTGTGAATTCTAGTTCTTCTTAGGCATGAAAGTTGCTAGGAGACAGTGAGTTCTAGTCTTGTTGTGATTCAGGGTCAGCCTGTGGGTTCGGCAGTTGGGTCGGATGGCTCAGAGGAGGAGGAGGGGGGTGTTGAAGACCTTGCTGAGGGGGTTGAAGATCTTGCTGATGAGAGCCCTCAGCCAGGCCCCTCCCACTTGGTCACCACGGAGTCCCAGCTGTGTGAGCCTGACAGTGTGGATGAAGATGACCCACAGCTGGCCCTGTTCAAGGACGCCCGACGCAGGAGGCAGTCAATTAGGAGTAAACAGAGGAAGGCAATGGGGCTTCTCGGAAGGAGGCAGAGAGAAGCCACGCCCTGAACTCTATATAAGGGGAATGTGTGGGGAGGGCTGGTTTGCTGAAGGCAACCGCTTGGATAGTTCGTGTTTCTTAAAGCTCCTGTTTCTTGGTTCGTGTCTTGTTTGTTTTTGTAGCTATAAATTTGGCAGGCGTAATTCCAGCCTCTTGCCGTTTGTAAAGGGGTTGTCCCTGCCTTTTCTGCAGGGCCGGTAGCAGGCTGGTACAGAACAAGTCTCTTTTCTAATCCATGACTGCGTGAATGGCTGTGTACCCCATATGGCATCTTCCAAGGAGCTGAATGAATGATGAAGATTATAGTCCCACAAAACTGGGTAGATGGATACAAGTAGTCCTTGACTTATGACCACAGATTAAGTCTATTCAGGAACTATGTCTCCCCCTGCCCCCAACAAAGAGAAGTAGAAACTTCCTTGGCATACTTCTATTTAAATCATCATCAGTCTGGGTCAACTCAGTTTGCTCCTCAACATAGAACAAAATCTGAAAAAGTTTGGTCAGTGACATTTTGAGAGCAGGCAACAGAATTTCATTTTAACGTGGGCCAGTGTGCTCACAGTAAAAAAATGACAAAAAGGTTATCTTAGATGGATGCCCATAAGTGCCCATAAGAGAGAAGTTACATGATCTTTAGTTCTACTGACATCTAGTCATCAGGGAAGAAATAGTTTTATTAAGAACATGCCCCCAAAACAGAGAGCAGTCTGCACATTCTCTGGCTAAAGAGTGAGTTTTTCAGAACTTTTAAGTTCTCGCAGTTCTATGATGCTTTGACTGGGCCTGCTGAATTGGGGCATCTCCAAGACTCCTTAAACCAGGGCTTTTCAACCAGTGGTACAGGTACCACCTGTGGTACATTGGCACCTGGCAGGTGGTACGCGACCATCCTAGAAAAGTGGTAGCGGGGGAGGGGAATGAGCTGCACCACACAAGCCTGAGCAAGAGATGGCTGGAGCTGCAGGGCTGTCAGGGCTCAGTGGAAGTGCCAGGATCAGCGCCAGGCTCCAGCTGGAGCTCAGCACTGATCCTGGGGCTTCTGAGCCCAGAAGAACCACTGATCAGCTGGAATGTTGCAGCATCCCCAGGGTCTGGTGATTTACATTCAGATGCTTGGCAACTGATTCAACCTGCTGCAACCACCCAGCAGACGGGGGGAAATAAAAACCAAACCCCCCACCCCCCACCCCATCCCCGCTGCCAATCCTCAACAGAAATGCTCACAAAAATGAAAACCTCGGACAGGAGGAAGAGCGTTGCCGGGCGGGCGGGCAGATGTCTTGCTCGGCTGTGGCTTGGGGGGGGCACTTTTTTCAGTGCCATTGTAACTTTGAACAGTCACTAAGCGAACTGTTGTAAGTCGAGGACTACCTGTACTTCATCACTTTTTTCCTTTTTTTTGGTCATCAAGTTTTTGACACCTTGCTAGGCGACTGGTAGTACTCGGATGTTGCCATATCCTAAAAGTGGTACAATGGGTGAAAAGGTTGAAAAGCCCTGGGTTAAAGAACATATTTATTTGGCTACATAGTATCAGCACAATCAAAAGTGAAACCAAGACTGAACTTCCCTCCCAAATATTACAAAGTTACAAAGTTGAACTTCCCACCCCATTAGGATGCCATTTATCACATTCCCCAATAAACTAGTTTGGCGGGCTTTCTAATGGAAAGCTCAGCCCACCAAAACCCAAGCAGCCATGACCTTGGTTCCCACAGGTCACTTTGTTGTTTTGCCTAACCTTAAAAGCACACATCCCCTTTCCCAATACTGTGGCAACCAAAGATAAGGCGGAAATGGCTTCAGCCAAATTCGTTGCAGTGTTGATACATGACATCTCATGGAGCCAAGAGTTGTGTGTGCAGAGAATCCTTGAAGATGATACCACAGCTTCTAGGTCTGCGACACAGAGGTTGTCAATCACATTTCTCAAGTCACCAAAATAGACAATGGCAGGGATGTCAAAACTTGGCAACTTTAAGACTTGTGGACTTCAACTCCCATAAAGCCGTCTGGGAAATTCTGGGAATTGAAGTCCACAGGTGTTAAAGTTGCTAAGGTGGGACACCCCTGGAAAATGGCATGGAATATTGGGAGATGTAGTTCAGCAACTTCCTCTTGGCACCCAAATGTTCAGGAAATGATGAAAACTCACAAGTTATGGAGCATTCCTTGTTCAATTTGCCAGAAAAATAATCAGAATCTTTCCGGATGTGTTTTTAATGAAAAACAGCTGCCACACAATGCCCAAATTATAGGAAGTGCTTCTGGTTACAAATTTAAATCTTGCTTGTGACTTATGAATGAGTTGCTTACAGATTCAGATTATGTATGGAAGGTTAGAATAAAATATGTTCATTGTTTACTGAAAATATAAAATGTTCCATACATACATAGATGTATGAAAAAAAAACTCTTCTACAAATGCATTCATGTATATGTATGCAATCATGTACATGCAATTTTTTTTTATTCTCTTGTACCCCAGAAGAGCTTGTTTATAATAATTAGTAAGAGCCAGATTGGTGTAGGAATCAAGGCACCAAGCTAGAAAACAGGAGACCATGACTCCAGTCCCATCTTTGACACAAAGCTAGCTGTATGAACATGGACCTGTCACTCTCTCTCAGCCCTAGGAAGCAGACAAAGACAAACCCTTTCTGAAAATCTTCCCAGGAAAACTGAAGGAAGGAAGGAAGGAAGGAAGGAAGGAAGGAAGGAAGGAAGGAAGGAAGGAAGGAATTAAAAAGAGGGAGGGAAAGATAGGAAGGAAGAGAGGAAGGCAGGAGACAAGAAATTAAAAGGGAGGGAGGGAAAGATGGGAAGGAAGGAAGGAAGGAAAGGAGGGAGGGGGGAAGGAAGGAAGGAAGGAAGGAAGGAAGGAAGGAAGGAAGGAAGGAAGGAAGGAAGGAAGGCCAACCTCAGTGAACACATGCACCCCAATAATGTTCTTCTTAATCAGACTATCACCTCTAGCAAAGGAGGATATGGATTCAGCTTAACAGCGTGCAGCAGAAGCTTCCCTATGCATGTATTCGGATTTCAGGATCAGAGTCTCCATCCTAGCCTATCAGGCAGCTAGTCTCACAGTTGAGTTGGCTGCCTCTGTGTTTTCGACTGCAGGCACTTGGACAGCTTTCAAATCCCAGCAAAATTCTACCTTACGCTCTGGGGTTACCGGGTGTCCTGAACAACCTTTTGCAAGAAGATGTCATAAAAAGCCATTTCCGACGTCTAGGTAATTTGCAGTCAAGATTCATCTTCATCCTATTTTGGGTGGGGGTGGGGGTGGGAGGGGCTAGCTACATTTTCCTAAGGAGGAGGAAAAACCATTCTAATTAGTTGGTGTTTATTCAAAGCTTTGAAGATGAAACAAACTAGTAGGCTGGAGTATTTCTGCTGTAATGCCTGCGGCACCAAACTCCAATTTGCTTCTCAGACAGCTGAACATGATCCAACGGCAGCGCAGACAGGAGCCAATGCGGGGATTCCCATTTGCTGCTATTTCTAACTTGTCAGGAACCCACTGGGATAAGCCAGTACTGAAAAAAGCAGGCAACAGACCTCAGGCCAGAATCGAGTTGGCAAAGTTCATTTCCAACAAGGGCCAGACAGAAGAGGAAGCAGTGTCACTTGGTTGACTGAATAACTCCATAGGACTGAGCTAAACGCAAAGTCTTGCTAACTCTCTGTTAGTGGCAATTTACCCCATCAAGTAATTCTGCTGTTTGGGTTACTACAATACATTTAATCCGGAGGGAGGGAGGGAGGGAGGGAGAGAGGGAGGGAAGGAAGGAAGGAAGGAAGGAAGGAAGGAAGGAAGGAAGGAAGGAAGGAAGGAAGAAAGAAAGAAAGAAAGAAAGAAAGAAAGAAAGAAAGAAAGAAAGAAAGAAAGAAAGAAAGAAAGAAAGAAAGAAAGAAAGAAAGAAAGAAAGAAAGAAAGAAAGAAAGAAAGTCACATTATGGCTTCAACATTATGGCTTCATGGTTGACCAAGTTTATACAACATTCTAAGACCAGTCTCTTCCCACCAGAGACTGGAACACACACTACCTAATCCTAGTAAAAGGTAAAGGTAAAGGTTCCCCCGCACATGCGTGCTAGTCGTTTCCGACTCTAGGGGCCGGTGCTCATCTCCGTTTCAAAGCCAAAGAGCCAGCGTTTGTCCGAGGACATCTCCGTGGTCATGTGGCCGGCATGACTAGACGCCAAAGGCGCACGGAACGCTGTTACCTTCTCACCGTAGTGGCCCCTATTTTTCTACTTGCATTTTTAACGTGCTTTCGAACTGCTAGGTTGGCAGAAGCTGGGATGAGTAACAGGCACTCACTCTGTTACATGGCACTTGGGATTTGACCCGCCAAACTTCCGACCAGCTGATCGACAGGCTCAGTGTCTTAACCCACTGAGCCACCGTGTCCCTTACCTAATCCTAATCCTGGTCTAATTTTCATAGAATCATAGGATTGGAAGGAACCTTGGAGGACTTCTAGTCCAACCTCATGCCCAAGAGAGGAGTCCTTATACTATATTGGACAAATGGTTGTCCAATCTTTCCTTGAAAACCTGCAGTGATGGAGCACCCACAATTCTGGAGGCGAGCTGTTCTGACTGTCAGGAAATTCCTTCTTATTTCCTGGATCTCCCTTTGACAAGCTTCCACCCATTGCTTCTTGTCCTGCCCTCAGGTGCTATTTTGTTGTGTGAACCTAGCCTTTATGATGTAAGGAAAGAGCCCTGACTCTCATCTCATAAACACGAACAAAGAAAACTCAACTCGAAGGTATTAGATTTGGACTGAATTTAAATTGTTTTCAAGCATGCTGGCTCTGAGCTGTATCTTTGTTGTTGGTAGGATAAAATTAAAGGAACATTCCATGGTGTATCACCTTGAATTCTTAGACCAGAGAAAGGCAGCTTAAGACACCCCCCCCCAAGTCACACGTGGGCCTCTGATCCATTTTTCATTTTCTTTCCTAATTGGGCGCATCATTATGACATTTTAAAAACAAGCTGTACTTTATCTGGAAAAATAGTGCTTGATCATATTGCACATACATGCATTGCTAAAGAAATTAGAGAGAAGTAAGGATGCAACTTTGCACAACGTGTACACATTTGATATGCCTTCGAATGGATCTCCTATTTAAGTGTGTAAGATAAGGCAGAAGATGTGAAGTTACCAGCAGCAAGCATCACGATGCATAGACAATCACTGTTTTTCTCATTAACTTTTTACTTAAATGATGGCAATTTTCTAAATTTGCATCTCTGCATGCACATCAGAAAGATGGACATGTGTGCAAATGTCTTCTTTGTTGATGCATTTCCTCTTTTTTCATCAACAAAACAGCAGCCATCCTAAGTTTGCATAAGTGGAGATGCCCTTCAAATTATCCTGAAACGGCATCCTAGAATTCTTTTCAGTTTGTGGCTCAGATTGAACCGCTAACAGGACAATTAACATCTTCAAAGGACCCTCCATACCACCCCTAGCCCTAAACTCAATCTCTGTTCTCTTTACTTATCCCTGAATAAGCAGCAACAATAGAGTATGGGAAGGCAATCTATTCTATTTCCCCGTCTCAGATGTTTGCATTTGCATGGGGACACAAAGCTTCTTGGGTAACATAGTTCTCTGAAGAGCTAATGCAATGGTGGATTTAAATGAAGGTTTATAATATTCAGATCCAAGCAGGCAAGAATAATTTGGATTCTATCAGTTGTAGGTTGGTCCTTAAAGAACAAAGCTTTTTCTGGTCTTGCACAGAAGCCACGCAGGTTCAAGAAAATGTTCCTTTGACCTAGAATTACTTTCTGAACTCCTCAATTCATTGTTTAGACTACCACCTTAGACCCATCAAAGTGGTACCTATTTATCTACTTGCATTTGCATGCTTTCAGACTGCTAGGTTGGCAAGAGCTGGGGCAAGGACAGGAGCTCACCCCATCCCATGGCACTTGGGTCTTGAACCTGGGCTGACATCTTTAACCACTGAGCCAGCTCCCCATCCTGCAGACTAGTATAGTCCAGGGCTTTTCAACCTTTTCACCCATTGTACCACTTTTAGGATATGGCAACATCCAAGTACTGCAAGTCACCTAGCAAGGTGTCAAAACTTGATGACCAAAAAAGAAAAAAGGAAAAAAGTGATGAAGTACAGGTAGTCCTCGACTTACAACAGTTCACTTAGTGACTGTTCGAAGTGACAATGGCACTGAAAAAAGTGCCTCCCAAGCCACAGCCGAGCAAGACGCCTGCTTGCCTGCCCGGCAACGCTCTTCCTCCTGTCTGAGGTTTTCATTGATGTGAGCATTTCTGTTGAGGATTGGCAGCGGGGGTAGGGTGGGTGGGAGGTGTTTGGTTTTTATCCCCCCCCCTCTGCTGGGTGGTTGCAGCAGGTTTTGGTCACTTCACATGACCCTGGGACACTGTGACCATTATAAATATGAATCAGTTGCCAAGCATCTGAATGTAAATCACCAGACCCTGGAGATGCTGCAACATTCCAGCTGATTGGCGCTTCTTCTGGGCTCAGCGGAAGCACCAGGATCAGTGCTGAGCTCCATCTGGAGCCTGGCGCTGATCCTGGCACTTCCGCTGAGCCCTGACAGCCCTGCAGCTCCAGCCGTCTCTCGCTCCGGCTTGTGCGGTGCTGCCACCGGTTCAGCTCATTCCCCTCCCCCGCTACCACTTTTCTAGGATGGTCGCGTACCACCTGCCAGGTGCCAATGTACCACAGGTGGTACCCGTACCACAGGTTGAAAAGCCCTGGTCTAGTCTACCGAAAATTGGAAAGTAACACTGTGAGCTTTCTTTCTTCTTTGGGCTCATTCCCACTTCCCTTAACTCAAGGGAACTCAATTCCGTCTTGATGACGAAGCGCCTTGCTATTCTCAGTGCTTTCTACAAAATGATTAAACGTGGGTGACAATACAAGTCCTGTCCCCTTATGGCACGGGTGTCAAAGTCGCCACATCACGTGACGTGTCGCAACATATCGTGACTCTTTTCGTATTGCCGGCAATGCGGTGGGCGTGGCTTCGGTATGATGAAACCGGCCTGCGGGCTGGCAGTTTGACACCCCTGCCTTATGGTCTTGCAGACAGTGTCCCAGTACAAGTGACACAGTATCACAATATATCTTTGCCCCTTCTTGCTCATGCCAATGACCCCATGTAGAGAGAGCCAAGCTCCTGGGGGATGCCACCTACCACATATAATTGTATCTAAAGCAGTATGGGATAGATGTGTTATGGATACAGGTTGTCCTCAACTTATGATCACAACGGACATCAGAATTTCCATTGCTAAGCAAGGCAGTTGTTCATTGAGTTGTACCCGATTTTACAGCCTGTTTTGCCACTGTTGTTAAGTGAATCACTGCGGCTGTTAAGTGAATCAAGTTGTCCTTCAGCAAATCTGGTTACCCTCATTGACTTTACTTGTTGGAAGTCTGCTGGGAAAGTCACAAATGGCAATGACGTGACCCTAGACCAGGGGTAGGCAACCTCGGCTCTTTTATGACTCGTGGACTTCAACTCCCAAAATTCCTGAGCCAGCCATGCTGAGGGGGAAGGGAGAGGTTTCCAAGCTGAGCCATGCTGGCTCAGGAATTCTGGGAGTTAAAGTCCACAAGTCATAAAAGAGCCAAGGTTGCCTACCCTTGCCCTAGACCAGGGGTAGGCAACCTCGGCTCTTTTATGACTCGTGGACTTCAACTCCCAGAATTCCTGAGTCAGCCATGCTGAGGGGGAAGGGAGAAGTTTCCAAGCTGAGCCATGCTGACTCAGGAATTCTGGGAGTTGAAGTCCATGAGTCATAAAAGAGCCGAGGTTGCCTACCCTTGCCCTAGACCAGGGGTAGGCAACCTTGGCTCTTTTATGACTCGTGGACTTCAACTCCCAGAATTCCTGAGTCAGCCATGCTGAGGGGAAAGGGAGAAGTTTCCAAGCTGAGCCATGCTGGCTCAGGAATTCTGGGAGTTGAAGTCCACAAGTCATAAAAGAGCCAAGGTTGCCTACCCTTGCCCTAGACCAGGGGTAGGCAACCTTGGCTCTTTTATGACTCGTGGACTTCAACTCCCAGAATTCCTGAGTCAGCCATGCTGAGGGGAAAGGGAGAAGTTTCCAAGCTGAGCCATGCTGGCTCAGGAATTCTGGGAGTTGAAGTCCACGAGTCATAAAAGAGCCGAGGTTGCCTACCCTTGCCCTAGACCAGGGGTAGGCAACCTTGGCTCTTTTATGACTCGTGGACTTCAACTCCCAGAATTCCTGAGTCAGCCATGCTGAGGGGAAAGGGAGAAGTTTCCAAGCTGAGCCATGCTGGCTCAGGAATTCTGGGAGTTGAAGTCCACGAGTCATAAAAGAGCCAAGGTTGCCTACCTTTGCCCTAGACCAGGGGTAGGCAACCTTGGCTCTTTCATGACTCGTGGACTTCAACTCCCAGAATTCCTGAGCCAGCCATGCTGAGGGGGAAGGGAGAGGTTTCCAAGCTGAGCCATGCTGACTCAGGAATTCTGGGAGTTGAAGTCCACGAGTCATAAAAGAGCCGAGGTTGCCTACCCCTGCCCTAGACTCTGCAACTGTCGTAAATACATACCAGTTGTCAGGCACCCGAATTTTAATCACATGACTATGGGGATGCTCTAACAGTTGCAAGGGCGAGAGCCAGTTTTAAGTCACTTTTTTCAGCGTGTCATTGTAACTTCAAACGGTAGCTAGACAGAAATAACAGAATAACAGAGTTGAAACAGACCTTGGGAGGTCTTCTAGCCCAACCCACTGCTGAAGCAGGGGACCCTATAGCATTTCAGACAAATGGCTGTAAATCGAAGACCACCTGTACACATCTACAGCCAATCTTTTTGTTTTACCTTCTTTCTGCAGGCAAGCTTTGCAAACAGTGGCAGGCTTCAACGGGAGGCAAGCCAGAAATAATTATTCGGCACGTGTGGTACACAGAAATTCCAGTCTTACATTAAACATTTCAGGTTACTTCTCCTGTCTTGTTTCCTTGTCGCTCCAAGGAGTTTGTTTTTGTTGTGCGTTGGGCTGTGGTGACACCTGTCCTCTGTATCTCTGTGATTTGGATCTCAGCAGCAACTCCTTCTCTGCAACCCCCTCCTGGCTTTTTTTGGCTTGCTCTTCTAACAAGAAATATGATCTTTATTTTGCTGGCCTCCTTTACACCGTTCCTTCCTGACTACTGATGTTACTTCACTCCGGAATAGCATTCTCGATGTGCACAGATCACCTAAGGTCAACGCTGGAGGGGAAAAAGTGTATTTAGGAGCAATGAAAGAGGGTACAGAAAATGAAAAGTAAGTTACGAGGACCAGGCCATGGAAGGAGGAGAAGAGTGAATATTAAAGAAGCTGATTAAACCAGCTTCCCTCCCTAGCATAAGGTTGCCACTCCATAGTTGTTCTGACAGGTCACCCCTAAGTAAGTTTGCTCAAAGATAAATACCACTGTGTTAAGAAGGATTAACTCCAAATTCAGTGGTTGGCAGAGTGCAGAGTTTAAACTGAGAAAATTGAACCACATGTTTCGTGGATGAAAGATCCCAGCCCATTTTTTTTTCTTCTGCTTTTATTTTTAAAGTTAAAACCTGGGGCTAGCTTGCATCGGATCATAAATCTAGGCAATAAATCAGTTTAGTTGCATAAAATATTCTTTCCCCGGCTACTTCTTTGCAATTTTTCAAAATCCACCTTGTGCCAGGCTGAGATTCTTTTGTATTTTTTCCCTCTACTGGTTCTTATTTAATCTGATGAAACAGAATTTGCTTTCGAAGACTCTTCCCAAGGAGAAGATAATTCAATGGTGAAATGTGGCGTGACTACATTTATTTAATTACAAGGTGTCCGAGAGCTCTATATGAAAGGCTATCTTTCACTATGGAATCCTCTCCCCAGTCAAACGCCTTTGTTATTATCTCAGAATGCCATGAGGTTTTCTGGAGCCCAGGGGTATTCAGGAAAAAAAATATCTACTAGTCATTTCTATAACAACAAACCTGTTTAATTGGCAAAACCCGATATCAAAGTTTCATTTTTTTTCCATCTCAAGCACAAAGTCCAGAAGCGGTTTCCAAGTAGAAACAAAAATAATTGTGTTCTTTTCTTTAATCAGAGTAGTCAATTTAGCCATCTCTGCTAACTCCCATCAACTTTTCCAGCCATTCATTCATTGTGGGAATGAAAGTATCCTTCCATTTTTGTGCATAAAGTAATCCTGGTGCCGTCAGCATACAGTATATAACATCAAAATCCCCCCAAAAAATTTCCAAGTCTTTTTCCATTAAACGCCAAAGAAAAATTTCTGCTTTTGTCTTTATATCATTATATATAAGTAAAAATTTGAGGTTTGATGCCATTATCTTCTACTGCATCAAAAGCACTTGGAAGTCAATGCTTTTTTGTTTTATTTTCCCCTCTTGCTCTATACTAGAAACTAGAAACTAGTCAAGGAGAGAAGCAACCTAGTGTTCTGTACCAGCCTGCTACCAGCCCTGCAGAAAAGGCAGGGACAACCCCTTTTACAAGAAGGCAAGAGGCTGGAACTAAGCCTGCCAAATTTATTAACATAAAAACATAAACAGAGCAAACAGAGCAAAGAGAGCAAACATGAACCATGAAACAGGAGCTATTCAAACGGTTGCCTTCAGCAAACCAGCCCTCCCACGCATTCCCCTTTTAAACAGTTCAGGACGTGGCTTCTCTCTGCCTCCTTCCGAGGTGCCCCATTGCCTTCCTCTGTTTACTCCTGATTGACTGCCTCCTGCGTCGGGCGTCCTTGAACAGGGCCAGCTGTGGGTCATCTTCATCCACGCTGTCAGGCTCACACAGCTGGGTCTGCGTCGTGACCAGGTGGGAGGGGCCTGGCTGAGGGCTCTCATCAGCAAGGTCTCCAACACCCTCAGCAACCTCTCCAACACCCCCCCTCCTCCTCTGAATCGTCCGACCCAACTGCCGAACCCACAGGCTGACCCTGAATCACAACACCTAGAACTAAGGAGAAACTTCCTGACAGTTAGAACAATTAACCAGTGGAACAACCTGCCTCCAGAAGTGGTGAATGCTCCAACACTGGAAGTTTTTAAGAAGAGACTGGCCAGCCGCTTGTCTGAAAAGGTATAGGGTTTCCTGCCTGAGCAGGGTGTTGGACTAGATGACCTCTAAGGTCCCTTCCAACTACTTCTTCTTCTTCTTCTTCTTCTTCTTCTTCTTATTATTATTATTATTATTATTATTATTATTATTATTATTATTATTATTATTATTCTTTCCTCTTCGCTTTTTCCTGCCTTATTTTCCCCTTATTTTCTTCTTATTTTGCATTTGTAACATTATTTTGATAAACTGATAAAAAAAAATTTGAACCTGAGGAAAAAAACTAGAAAAGGGCTGGGCTACTTTGGGGTAGGAAGATCTGTAGAGAGGTAGTTAAACACAAGATGGCATTTCGTTTCAGCATTCTCACTAATGCCTAATCTCTAAAGATCATTGAATCACCGGGCAAACAGAAGATTAATTTTTTTTAGCATTTTCTATAGAAATATGAGCTTGGTAGTTGAAGAACGCAGATTTCTGCCAGAATGAGCCATAGCCAGTGCTGCTGAGAAGCACCAAAAAGCACCAAAAAAGTACAGATAATCCTCGACTTATAACCGTTCGTTTAGTGACTGTTTGAAGTTACAATGGCACTGAAAAAAAGTGACTTGTGACTGTTGCAGCATCCCCAGGGTCGCATGATTAAAATTCAGATGCTGGGCAACAATATTTATGATGGTTGCAGTGTCCTGGGGTCATGTGGTCACCTTTTGTGACCTTCTGACAAGCAAAGCCAATGGGGAAGCCAGATTCATTGAGCAACCATTTTACCAACTTAACAACTATAATGATCCACTTAACAACTGTGGCAAGAAAGGTCCTAAAATAGGGCAAAATTCTCTTAACAACTCTCTCACTTAGCAGCCGAAATTCTGGGTTCAATTGTGGGCATAAGTCGAGGACTACCTGTATGAAAACATATTAAGGTAAAGATGCTCTCAAGTTAAATTCAATTTCTGGTGAGGATCTTGCATTTTTAGTAGATAGTTTTTTTTAAAAAAAAATCCCAATTCAGTCTACAGGATTCCTTTGTGTTTGCCATTCCAAGTATTAACCACATCCAACTTGCCTAGTTTTGTTTTGAGGTTAGCAAGATCTGTTGGTGTGATGGCCATATTGTAGATAACAACATTAGGAGTACGTTCAAGGTCTCTCAATCTCATCTGAAAGGTCATGTAGTCGAACCCTGTTGATCCAGGAGATCCATATCCCGAAAACATCTCCAGCTTTTGTTCCTTTAAAAATGAAATACTGTTGCCTTCTAGGCATATGATCGTCTTCCACACTGGCGTTTGGCATTATGTGGCATCTAATGTAACTAAGAGATATGCGGACCTTCCATAGCAACTTAGAGAGATGGGATAAGTAAAGCTCTCCCAGTCTACGTTCATGTTTTATATTCAAGAGGTACATCTGAAACACACATTACTCAATCTAAGAATGTTTCCTCTCAGGGCCACACACACACACCCCGTAATTATTATTATTATTTTTATTGTTACTGATATTCTATAATTAGGTGGTACGTCGGCTCAGTGGTTAAGATGCTGGGCTTTTGGGCTGGAAAAGTGGCAGCCCAGGTTCGAAACCCCAGCGCCAACTGACAGGGTGAGTTCCTGTCCTTGCCCCAGCTCCTGCCAACCTAGCAGTTTGAAAGCATGCAAATGTGAGTAGATAAATAGGCACCACTATGTCGATCAGAAGGTCGGCAGTTTGGCGGGTCAAATCCCGAGTGCCGCATAACAGAGTGAGCGCCTGTTACTCGTCCCAGCTTCTGCCAACCTAGCAGTTTGAAAGCACGTAAAAATGCAAGTAGAAAAATAGGGACCACTCCGGTGGGAAGGTAACAGCGTCCCGTGCGCCTTTGGCATCTAGTCATGCCGGCCACATGACCACGGAGACGTGCTCGGACAAGCGCTGGCTCTTCAGCTTTGAAACAGAGACGAGCACCGGCCCCTAGAGTTGGAAACGACTAGCACGCATGTGCGGGGGAACGTTTACCTTTACCTTTTTTATGTGGGAAAGTAACACTCCATGATGTCATGCTGACCACATGACCACAGTAATGTCTTTGGACAGCGGCTTAGAAATAGAGATGAACATCATCCCCTGTAGTTGGCAACAACTAGCAGAATAAAATCAGCAGGGACTCCTTTTTTTAAATTCTATAATTAAATTCACAGTCTAAGACTGGTACAAGCCCATTGATGGCTATGATTATCTCCTTTTTTTAAGTGTCCGAATAGTACAATGATATCTGTCAAGATACTCAACCTGTACAACTTGAATGCTTCCTCTCATTTTTCCTTTCTCTCAGGAGATTCCTGTATTATGACAAAGACATATTCTGTTGTGAAAATGTCCTCTCCTTTCGATAGGGGTGTCTGAATGCAAGTTAAACTATTAACCTGGCTCCCCAAACCCTTTCTCTTCTTACTTTTCCAACATACTTCATTATTATTATTATTTTATTTTCTAAAAGCTGTACAGGAAGGGTCCATTGTTAAGTTACGAAGTTTTCTCAACCGTCACCTGCCAGAAAACTCTTTCAGAATGCTCCTGTTTCACCTCCCATTGTTCAAAGCACAAAATTCTGACAAGAGGAGGAGAGAGGAATGACTTCTTTAAGGAAGAAGTGGCTATGACAATTCTGCAAGCAAAGAGGGAGGGGAGGGGGGGAGGGAGGGAGGAAAGAAGGAAGGAAGGAAGGAAAGAAGGAAGGTACAAAGAAGGGAGGGAGGAAAGAAGGAAGGATTCAAAAAAAAGGAGGGAAGGGAAGAGAATCAAATGACTGGAGCAGCTGAATATAGATAACACATATTATTTAAATACACAATCAACAGCTAGTATCTCCTTCCACTGTTTGTTTCTTTTTAGGTAAGAAAATTGTAATGGGACATGTTGGTTGGGTTATTAAAGAGCATGAAGTTGACCCACACCATCTAGTCTCCCCAATAGGGCTGGGCAGAAGGGCTGGCGAGAGAAGGAAAGTGGCATAGGCTAAAGAACTATGCTACAGCCCTTCGACACACAAGGGTTTCCCTTCTCTCTGCCAATGCTTTATTCAACGCCAGCTCGGCTGCGACCCCACTTCCAACAATGGCTCTTCTCCATGTTGGCAAGCAAAACTGCACAGAAGAAAATATGAAATTACTCTTGGAAAAGTGTAAGTGGAAGGATGAGCCGTCAGCCAAGTTTGGAGGATCCAAATATAAGCTCCCACACTGTTAAATGTCACTAGGAAACCAATCTTTCTCTCTTTCTTTCTTTCTTTCTTTCTTTCTTTCTTTCTTTCTTTCTTTCTTTCTTTCTTTCTTTATCTCTTTTCTTTCTCTCTCTCTCTCTCTCTGTCTCTCTCTCTCTCTCTCTCTCTCTCTCTCTCTCTCTCTCTCTCTCTTTCTCTTCCTTCCCCTTGCTGATATACAAAGGTAGGAAAAATCTCACACACACATTCACAGAAACAAAATTTGCATTTGTCAACAAGGCATGAGCAATTGCAAGTGCGCTGTTAGATAATATTTCTTTTTTAAAAAAACCTACCTATTTAGCAACAGCAAAAAATTTCCTGATAGATTGAAACACTTTATCATTGAATTTGGTGGCACCAAGTAGAATCAAGAGATGATAGATTACAAATGTATAGATGCTCACCACCAAGTTTTCAAAATAAATTAGTGTACATGTTTCACTATTTGGACAGACTGAAAAAAAAAATCCTTAAAGTAGATTTTAAGTATCCTTAGTCAGAAGGCACATGTTTAGTAGTAGTAGTAATAGTAGTAGTAACAGTAGTAATAGTAGCAACAATAGAATAAGTATCATAGCACAATTATCATATCTGCAGTGGATGGAATCTCCATAACTATAGCAGCTGTATAAAATGCAGAAATCAAGGGTGGCACTTATCTCAGAAATATGGGCACAGAGTAATGGGGAGGGAAGTTCCCCCATTGTTTAGTTCTGAAAGAGAAAATTCTTCCTCCTCCTCCTCCTCATCTCCTCCCCCTCCTCCTCCTCATCACCACCACCATCATCATCTTTTAGAACAAACTATGAGGCCTTTGATCCTATGATGAAACTCCAGTATGATATTCAAGATTCTGTGGAATTTCTAAGACTGAGACTTACAATAGCTTTGACTGTATTTGCTTGGAAATTTAGATATCTACCTAGAACCCAGCTCCAGACAAGAATCCATCAGTGCAACATTGCAGCACAGTTATCACCTTGTATGAACTATTCTATGGCTGAGTTCACAAAAAACCCAGATCTGTGCTAATAAAACACAGCTTCTAAATTCACATTACAGGCTATGCTTACTCCAAGCATATTATAATATAATGGGATGGCTGGTTTCCTATGATGTGCTAAGGCGATGCTTGCCCTTCTATAACATTTGGAACTGCCAACTAGCCATTCCCAACTACGGCCTAGTTAAATGTGTCGGGTAAATCCAACCAATAAATTCAAAGGCAGAGTTAAGTTTTCTGTGGCATCCAGTTAGTGACTGCCTGAGTGAAGGACATGACACTAAAGTTCAGAATAGGCTTGCAGTGGTTCCCACCTGCTTCGTCCGCTGAAGAAGTACGCGAGACAGCTGGCTAACGAAAACCTTTTATTGACAAGAACCGGGGCGAGGAACAGTCTCGCAATGCCTCTATTTATATCCCCAGCTGGCCGACTAGCGACCAATCAGGGCTGTGCCGGTTTCCCACTAGTCAGCGCGGACCAATCGGCGATGGTGAGCTTTGACAGCTCGGAGCTGTCAAGCTGTCTTGCGCCTGCGCAGTTACAGGCGGTTTTGACAGCAGAGAGCTGTCAAGCGGTAGCGCTTGCGCAGTGGCTACTGGCAGCTTTTGACAGCTGTCAAAAGCTGCCGAAGGGTTTTACCTCATAACAGTTAACATGTGAACACAACCATAAAACATAACGTATTAATACACAACACCACCCAAAAAGAATACCATTTTGCTGAAGCAAGGACGGATACTGGTATCCCACTCCAGGGAATTTCATATAACTAAACTGAGAGAAACCTATTAGTGAATAAAGGAACTCCAAGCAAGGGCATCATTTCAGAGTCTTAGAAAACAATTGTGACTGTGGACACAAGATTTTAATTCAATTTCAAAACCACTTTGGAGAGCCATAACTCGAGTGAAACTTCAGTGTGCTTCGGGGCAAGTTAAAGGTAGAAAAAGAGATGTCAGTGTAAACTTGCTGGCATTCTTCAAGTGTGAGAACAACTCTGCCTTCTGCGGGCCAGCAGTTTGACACCCCTGATCTAGAAAGAGCACAGAGAAAAGCAACGAAGATGATATTTCTATGTTTTAAGCAAAGTATTACTGGACCCTGGGGATTAATGACTTCATAGTATCGTAGGGACCTTGGAGGTCTTCCAGTCCAGCCCCCCTGCCAAAGGCAGGATTCTTATACTATCCCAGGCAAATGATTGTCCAGTCTTTTCTTGAAAACCTCCAATGATGCGGCATCCACAACTCTGGGAAGCAAGTTGCTCCATTAATTAATTGTTCTCACTGTCAGGAAAATCCTCCTTAGTTCCAGGTGGAATCTCTCTCTCTCTGATCAACTTCTACCCACTTGCTTCTTGTTCTGCCCTCAGGAGCTTTGGACAATAAATTAATAAATAATTCTTCCCTGTGAGAGCCTCTCAAGTGTTGGAAAACTGCTATTATGTCTCCCCTAAGCTAACTCTTCATTAGGTTAAACATATTGAGTTCCCTTAGCTGTTTGTCATGCATTTTAGCCTCCAGATCCCTTATCATCTTTGTTGCTCTTCTCTGTACTCTTTCTAGATCAGGGGTGTCAAACTGCCGGCCCACAGGCTGGTTGCATCATGCGGAGGCCGCACCCACCCCAGATCTGGCAATGCGGAAAAAAGTCACGATACGTCGCGACACGTCACGTGACGCAGCGCGTTTGACACCCATGTTCTAGATTGCCAGTATCTTGATCTTGGGGAATCTTGGGACTCTTATCTTAGGAAGTTTTGTTAAGATGCTTAACCCTTCTTTCCTGTTCCCAACCAAACTTTGGGGAATGAGTAGCAGTGGCAAATCTGAAGTTGGAGCCTGGGAATATTGCATGACCTTTTGAGGCAAGAAAGATGATGGAACACCGTAGGATCCAGTCACAAATTTCCTGATTATGATGCTCTGGCAAAATCAAGCCAGAGGCCTTGTTTTTGGATTACAAGTCTTTTCTTAAAAGGAGAAAAGAAAGAATAACAAGCTTTAGCAAATCTATTGGCGTCACAGTTGCCATAAAGAGCAGGAACTGCTTTAATGTATTAGGCACGGCAGTCAAAAATTCCACAAGTGCCGCTTTTCTTGATATGAGGTAAAGTTATTGGATGGATTTCTGCTTATTGCAAAGTTGACCGCAGATGTCATCCTGAAGTTAGCCAGTTCTTTGGCTAAGTTTTAAGCTGTCACCAATGTTCATTAAAAAGCATGTGAAGGGGAAGGATTAGTCATAGAATGCAAAAACTTTTAGAGTAGTTGTACAATGGAAAATCTGGGCAGAACACAGACAGAGGGAATTTAGGGAAATGTGAGCTTAATATTGCTAAAAGACTGAGAGACTTGGAAAGTTGCAGTAATGAAATGGCATATCCATTTTAGGTAGAGTAAAAAATGTTGAAATAAAGAGAGAAATGTATTTCCTATGTCAGTTCAAGTCTTCAAATCATGTATTTATTTGCCTTCAAAATTAGCACCTAATTTGTCTTCTCTTTTACACTTTGTTTTAAAAAATTGGGGCAGATGTTGTGTTTGCTATAAGGCAGTCATTGTCAACTTTGGATAAAAACCATAGTAAACATTTAAATACTCATGTTTTAAACATGAGCTGGTTTTTTTTCCTGAGGAAGGAAGGAAGGAAGGAAGGAAGGAAGGAAGGAAGGAAGGAAGGAAGGAAGGAAGGAAGGAAGGAAGGAAGGAAGGAAGGAAATGTATTATACATGTTATTTTTTGGAAAATATTAAAAGTGCCAAAACATGGATAGCATAAAGCCATA
>NC_138208.1:82715468-82782968 GCF_964194415.1 Vipera berus | reverse complement strand
CCTCTACCATCTTCTGGAGTCCATTTAAGCTCATGCCTACTGCTTCAGTGACTCCATCCAGCCACCTCATTCTCTGTCGTCCCCTTCTTCTCTTGCCCTCAACCTTTCCCAGCATGAGGCTCTTCTCCAGGGAGTCCTTCCTTCTTCATTAGGTGGCCAAAGTGTTTGAGTTTCAACTTCAGGATCTGGCCTTCTAAAGAGCAGTCAGGGTGGATCTCCTCTAGGACTGACCGGTTTGATCGCCTTGCAGTCCAAGGGACTCGCAGGAGTCTTGTCCAGCACTATAGTTCAAAGGCTTCAATTCTTTGGTGCTCAGCCTTTCTTATGGTCCAACTTTCACAGCCATACATTGCAACATCACGCTACATTGCCTTTAACACTATATGTTGTAGATGACTTTCCTTCCTTCCTTCCTTCCTTCCTTCCTTCCTTCCTTCCTTCCTTCCTTCCTTCCTTCCTTCCTTCCCCTCTCTCTCTCTCTTTCTTTCTTTCTTTCTTTCTTTCTCTTTCTTTCTTTCTTTCTTTCTTTCTTTCTTTCTTTCTTTCTTTCTTTCTTTCTTTCTTTCTTTCTTTCTTTCTTTCTTTCCATTTCTAGGCCACCCATCTTACCTCAAGGTGACTCTTCTTGGGCAATTGAGTCATTTGGTTTATTTAAGATGTTTGAGGGCTTTAGTTGGTTTGTGCACTACAGTGATGTGGTATTGTTCTAACAGTCTGTTGGTTGTTTCTGATATGTTTTTGATGTACTACATAGTAGTGTTATCCTTTTCGTAGTTTGTATTGGTTGCGCTGCAGTGGGTGGAGTGATCAGGCACTTTTTGATAGTTCCCTTTATGTTGAAAGATATTGTATCAATTGTATAGAAACAAACCCAAAAGCCCAAGAAAGAAAAAAACCAGGAGTCATCAACATCATATACAGTGTAAGGATTGGAACACCCATCATGTAGGACACAGGTCGGCAACCCGCGGCTCCGGAGCCGCATGCGGCTCTTTGAGCCGGCCCATGCGGCTCCCAGGCCTCCTCCCTCTTGAAAAAAAAAATGGTACTAAAAAAACTTAATCAATTTAAACTTCTCACAAAAAAACTTGAAAAGTTTAAATTGATTGGTTGGTTTGTGGGACCGCCCACAAACCGTTTGTGGGCTACCAACAAACCTTTGTTTTTTTACTGGCAGAGTGGAGGAAGAGAGGAAGAAGTAAAGCGTAAGTAGATCTGCTTCTCCCCCCCCCCGTTCCCTCTCGTCGCCGGGGCTAGCAGCCCCGACGAGCAAGAAGGTGCGCTTCGCCCGCCCGCCCCCCCCCGTTGGCTCCTCGTCGCCAGGGCTGAGAGCCCCGCCGAGCGAAAGCCGCGCTTCGCCCGCCCGCCCCCCGTTGGCTCCTCGTCACCGGGGCTGAGAGCCCCGCCGAGCGAAAGCCGCGCTTCGCCCGCCCAACCCCCGTTGGCTCCTCGTCGCCGGGGCTGAGAGCCCCGGCAAGCGAAAGGCGCCTGCCAGCCCCGCCGAGCGAAAGGCGCCCGCCCGCCCCCCGTTGGCTCCTCGTCACCGGGGCTGAGAGCCCCGCCGAGCGAAAGCCGCGCTTCACCCGCCCAACCCCCGTTGGCTCCTCGTCGCTGGGGCTGAGAGCCCCGCCGAGCGAAAGCCGCGCTTCGCCCGCCCAACCCCCGTTGGCTCCTCGTCACCGGGGCTGAGAGCCCCGCCGAGCGAAAGCCGCGCTTCGCCCGCCCAACCCCCGTTGGCTCCTCGTCACCGGGGCTGAGAGCCCCGCCGAGCGAAAGCCGCGCTTCACCCGCCCAACCCCCGTTGGCTCCTCGTCGCTGGGGCTGAGAGCCCTGCCGAGCGAAAGCCGCGCTTCGCCCGCCCAACCCCCGTTGGCTCCTCGTCGCCGGGGCTGAGAGCCCCGCCGAGCGAAAGCCGCGCTTCGCCCGCCCGCCCCCCGTTGGCTCCTCTCGTCGCCAGGGCTGTGCGCGCTTCCCCACCTTCCCTCTCGTCGCCGGGGCTGTGCGCGCTTCCCCCCTTCCCTCTCGTCGCCGGGGCTGTGCGCGCTTCCCCCCCTTCCCTCTCGTCGCCGGGGCTGTGCGCACTTCCCCACCTTCCCTCTCGTCGCCGGGGCTGTGCGCGCTTCCCCCCTTCCCTCTCGTCGCCAGGGCTGTGCGCGCTTCCCCACCTTCCCTCTCGTCGCCGGGGCTGTGCGCGCTTCCCCCCCTTCCCTCTCGTCGCCGGGGCTGTGCGCGCTTCCCCACCTTCCCTCTCGTCGCCGGGGCTTGCAAAACGGCGGATCCAGCCTCTGCCGGCGGCTTGCAAAACGTCGGATCCGGGGGGGAAGCGCGCTCTGGATCCGCGCTCTGCAAGCCTCTGCCGCCGGCAGAGGCTCGATCCGCCATTCTGCAAGTGTGTCTGCTGGCAGAGGCTCGATCCGCCGTTTTGCAAGCCGCCGGCAGAGGCTGGATCCGCCGTTTTGCAAGCCTCCGCCGCCCCATTCTCTCAATGGGAGGCTTGCTTCGGCTGCTTTTCTTTTGGCAGAGCCATCCATACTGGAGGTGGATGGGGGCAGGGCTGGTGCACGTTTTGCCTTGTTTTGCGCATGCGCGTGCGTGCATGCACGCGCGCGCACATTTTGCGGCTCCCACTTTTTTGTGTTTGTGACGGAACCGGTTCTGAGTGGCTCTTTGCCTTTTTCCGGTTGCCGACCCCTGATGTAGGATAACAGGCAGAGAACATCAGAGAATACCAACTAGCAGTCAGAAGGAACAATGAAAACTCCTTAATCTCACAACATATGGACAGACCTAATCATAGTTTCAACTGGGAAACTGAGCATCCAACACCAAGCTACATCCAAAACCACTAAGGAATTCTTGCGAGCTTAGCATTCAGACATATCAGCCACACAGACACATAGAGATAAACTACCTTTGCACCCCATTTAAAAGAGGCGGCAAAAAAGCTAAGAAAGAAACAAAAAGACCAGAACACATCCTTTCCAGCACCCTAAACCCAGATAAGTAGGGATTAACATCAAACAATTGAGCAAAAAACAATACCCTAATCTACCAAGGAGAAGGAAAAGCTACTATATATAAGCAGGAAGGAAACTTAACACTCATTAGTACCAATGATGTTACCTAGTCAGGTAATGAAATGTTTGCATGTCAGCAACCAAGCTCAGAGAACACCAAAGACTCCATAACTAAGAAATAGTTCACCACAGTAATTTTTAGGTCAAATCTGAGGTCTTTTCTCATTCTGAGCTGACATCTCTGGCATTCACAGGTGATAATAACGGTAGAATCCAGATTCCTACAAATTTAAGGGGAACTTCTGCTTTTTTATGCCTCAGCTTGAAAAAAAACACTAGGGATCTAGCAGGCATCTTTTAAAACCTATTTTTCATGATGCAAAGACATCCAGAATGGTCAAAAAAAGTCAAGACGGGTGATTGCAAATCCTTGATTGAAGCTCCTCCCCTTATTATATCCATCCATGCTCAAAAGAGGGGAAATGGGCAGCAAACAAGCTAATTAAATAAAAGGGGACACTCTCTGATTATGTTGTCATGGGCACCATCTTAACTTCTTTTAATTCACCTCCATCCATGGACATTCTACTTCCTTGTTAACTTACCTAGTCACTTAGGTCCTCCCATTTTTGTCTTTTAAATGCATTGCTTTTCTTCAATTGTTATTCTGTTTTAGGCCATTCTGTTTTTGTTTTTCTGCTAAGTTTTTAAAGCTACAGTGTTTGTCAATTAATTGCAATTATGCTCATACTTAATAAATTGTATCTAAAAGGGATATTCTCACTGGATATGCTGGGAAAGGTTGAGGGCAAGAGAAGAAGAGGACGAGAGAGAATGAAGTGGCTGGATGGAGTCACTGAAGCAGTAGGCATGAGCCTAAATGGACTCCAGAAGATGGTAGAGGACAGGAAGGCCTGGAGGAACGTTGTCCATAGGATTGTGATGGGTCAGACAAGACTTTGCAACTAACAACAACAAAAAAGGGATAATCACCCATGCGATTAAAGAACCATGTTAGCAAATTGCTGGAATTAAGATAACCTGAATGTGAAAGACATCTGGCATCATCCTAAGCAACAAAGCACTCAGATGAAAGTGTGTTAGAATCTCTTTCCATTTGGGTTATTCCAGACTTGACCTCTGAGCTCCATCAGCAGCTGAGATCTACCTCCGTAGAAGTTATCTGACCATCTGCAAGAGGAGTTTCTAAAGATGTTTTGAAATCCTCAAGAGGCCCAGACTGTACATTATGCTGGCATTATGTGAAGAGACAATGATCTTTCCTTGATCTGCATCAACAAATGGCAGTGGGGCAACAGTGAGAAGAATGTTGAAGGACATAAATAGGTGGGTCCCTGGTGCTCCCCGAGCTTGGCTGTCTTCTTGAAGTTGTTTCATTACCAAATTGAGTAACTTCATCAGTGTCCAGGAGTTCAACCCAGAGCTACAAATATTCTCCTCAGGTACAGTCAATAACACACATTGGCTGCAACCTTGGCAACAACAAAGGGAGATTTGATGGCTCTCTGAGTGGGGCCAGTAACACTTTCTTCAATAAGCACCTGGTAGGAGAGTTTGACTGAGGCTACATTAAAGGCCTCTGAAGTCTGCACATCACCTGTATGCCAGTCATGAGTTCTTACTCATGACTGAAATATAGTTCTACCTTCTAGCCCAATCTTACTCAATTTTAGCAATTTTAAGATGTGTGGACCTCAACTAATAGAATTCCTTGGGGAGTTGGCTGGGGAATTTAGGAACTGAACTCCACATTTCTTAAGGTTGCCAAGGTTGACAAATACTGCTCTAGCCTGATGGCCCAACACCTCAGCAAAGTGCAGATTAGTGGCTCCCTCTTGTGGTCAACTGATCTGGCCACCAGAATCTATGCTTCAAGATCTTCAAGGACTTCCAACATAAGAAACAAACCCATGGAGATTCCTTGAGATGATTCCTCATTGAAAAGCCAGAAGCTGTAAATACTGTTTATTGTTCTTTTATCGTTCTTTTACAGCACTGAGAACTTCTCTTCCACTTCTTCCTCTTGTAGGCAGAAACCCATGGTTTTGATAAAAATTCTCTATAAAAAAGGCTGGGAGAATAAAATGGTTGTACTTTACACAATGGTAAGCAGAAGTCACAACTCCAAAAGAGTATTTCCAGTAGTATCACATTGATTGCCTGAAGAACACCAATTGTTTTGTTCTTTGTTTTCATCAGAACTAAAGTCCTGATAAAATTTGGCTCAGAAACACGTGACAGCTCATTCCTTTGATCATCAACAGAACTTTGATTTTCAGTACTTGAGAGAAATTCCAGTTGCATGGGATTTATTTATTTATTTATTTATTTATTTGTTTGTTTTTATAAACCGCCCTTCTCCCGAGGGACTCGGGGCGGTGTACAGAATAAGGTAGGCATACAGAATGAACAATAGTGAAAACAAACAATAGTAAAATACAAACTGGGACCCCAATTAGAGCTATCAGGCCAGGCCGGACTGCTGGAACAGATAAGTTTTTAATTCGCGCCGGAAGGTGCGGAGGTCGGGGGCCATCCGGATTTCGGTTGGTAAGCTGTTCCAGAGGGCTGGCGCACCCACTGAGAATGCCCTCCCCCTGGGGGCCACCAGCCGACATTCCTTGAGCGGTGGCACCCTGAGGAGGCCCTCTCTGTGGGAGCGCACAGGACGGTGGGGTGCTGACATTGGCAGAAGGTGCTCCCGTAGGTAGTCCGGACCCATGCCATGCAGGGCTTTGTAAGTCATTGTTAGCACCTTGAACTTCACACGGAAGGCAACTGGAAGCCAGTGCAGTGCACGGAGGAGAGGTGTGATATGGGAGTATCGGGAGGCTCCCAAGAGTGTCCGTGCCGCTGCACTTTGCACCAGTTGAAGCTTCCGAGTGGATCTCAAGGGCAGCCCCAAGTAGAGAGCGTTACAGTAGTCTAGGCGAGAGGTCACAAGAGCATGGGTGACTGTACGTAAGGCATCCAGGTCCAGATAAGGCCGTAATTGGCGAACTAGTCGAACCCGGGAGAAGGCCCCCTTGGTCACAGCTCCTATGTGATCTTCCAGGGAGAGCTGCGAGTCAAGGAGGACACCCAGGTTGCGGGCCCTATCAACAGGGGGTAGTAACTTGTCCCCGATGTTAAGGGATGGGATGTTCTGAGTATCCTGGCTTGCCGGTACGTACAGCCATTCAGTCTTGTCCGGGTTCAGTTGAAGCCTGTTCCTCCCCATCCATTCCCGGACCGCTTTCAGGCAGCGAGACATCACGTCGAGGGCATCACTGATGTTGTTTGGAGTTGAGATGAAAAGCTGGGTGTCATCAGCATACTGATGGTACCCTACTCCAAAGCTGCGAATGATCTCGCCCAGCGGTTTCATGTAGATGTTGAACAGGAGAGGCGAGAGGACCGACCCCTGAGGGACTCCGCAAGCGAGAGGCCTCGGGGTCGACCTCTGTCCCCCTGCCAACACCGACTGCGAGCGACCCTGGAGAAAGGAGGAGAACCAACGCAGAACCGTGCCTCCCACTCCCAGTCCCCTGAGGCGCCGCAGCAAGATACCATGGTCGATGGTATCGAAAGCCGCCGAGAGGTCTAATAAGACTAGGACAGAGGAATGGCCCCTGTCCCGGGCTCTCCAGAGATCATTTATCAGAGCGACCAATGCCGTCTCCGTGCTGTAGCCCGGCCTGAAGCCCGATTGGTACGGGTCTAGATAAACCGCTTCATCCAGGATCTGAGGGAGTTGGTGCGCCACCACGCTCTCAACAACCTTCGCAAGGAAGCGAAGATTGGAGACTGGACGAAAGTTATTCAATGAGGATGGGTCCAAGGTGGGCTTCTTGAGGAGAGGCCTCACCACCGCCTCCTTCAAGGCGGTGGGGAAGTGACCCTCACTCAGAGAAGCGGAGATGACCGCCAGGAACCAGCCTCGTGTCCCCTCTCGAGCTGCATATGCCAGCCAGGAAGGGCACGGGTCCAGTAAGCATGTGGAGGAGCTCAACCTCCTCATAATCCTGTCCACTTCCTTAGGAGTCACAGGATCAAATTCCTCCCAGATGACGTCGACAAGACTGTCCATGCCTTGTTCTTCCAACTCAGCCCAGTTGGAGTCCAGGCCGTTTCGGATCCGAGCAATTTTATCCACCAGATATTGACCAAATTCCTCGGCTCGACCCTGCAAGGGTTCCTCCCTCACCTCTTGGTTCAGTAGGGAGCGAGTCACCCTGAACAAGGCAGCCGGGCGATTATCTGCGGACGCGATGAGGGTGGAAAAGTAGTTGGATTTTGCCACCCTTATCGCAGCGAGATAAGACCTGGTGAGGATTCTTAATCGCAATCGGTCGGATTCGGATCGACTGGATCTCCAACGGCTCTCTAGGCCCCGTCTCCGACGCTTCATTTCCCGGAGCTCCGCGGTGAACCATGGGGCTCGCTGGGATCTGCGCCGGGTCAGAGGCCGCAAGGGTACAACTCGGTCCAGAGCCTCCGTGGCTGCCTTCTCCCAGGCTTCCACTAAGGCATCCGCCGAGCTGTGAGCAGGGAGTGCATGTGCGTCCCCAAGCGCTGCCTGGAACCTATCAGGGTCCATTAGGCGCCTAGGGCGGTACCATCTGGTTGGCACCGCGCACCCACGGCGGGGGGTGGCAAAGGGATGGGGTAGAAATACTGGAAGTTTCCTTACGTCTTGTCAGACAATCCTCCACCTAGACTAGTATTTTCAAGCTGGTAAACAGAAACCATTTCACAAGAATGTCTACCCAACTGTATCCAGTTTGATACAGTAACTCATATTGAAGTCCAAACAGAACTGAAGAAGCTTCTTGGATGAGAAGTGACATGTTTTCAAAGAAAAACATTCCAGTCACCTTGTGGGGAAAAAACCACCTTTGGGACAACCATGACCTGGATAATTTCCATAGACACTGAACTTCAAAAGAAAAATGGCAACCAATTGACCACAGGTGGGATGGATTCCCCATTACTGGTGGTGCTGAAGCAGCTCAGCTTTGTATATTTTTGTTTGAATTTGGATTTTTGCATGGGGAACTGAGCTGTGTTTGAGGATCTCCATGTCGTCTTTCAATTCTACAATTCTTTGACTCTACAGTTCTATTTTGTTTATCCAGAGGCATCCTTAAAAGCATCCTTAACAAGATTGTAGGATACGCGTTGCAGTGCAAGCCTTCTCCCCTTTTATCTGTGTAACAATATCTTGCATATGTTGAAAACAGCCCCTTTCTTTCAGCCCTAGGGAGGAGGAGGAGGGGGGGGAGGGAGAGGAGAAAGAAAGAAAGAGAGAGAGTGTGAGAGAGAGAGAGAGAGGGAGGGAGGGAGGGAGGGAGGGAGGAGAGCAGACTTTTCCCCACATATTCCAAAGTTGACATTCTCTATGCACATTCTATGCTCTCATATTGCCATTCATATTAAAATGGCAGCGCAGCTAGTTCCACAGCCATGAAGGGTTTTGAAATTAAAACTTAACGTATTGAACTGTATCCAGCAATGAACAGTTGTGTAGTAAAGAAGATATAAAGGCTGTTATCTAACCTATGGTTATACCTTTAATCTGTGCATCTATTTTCTGGGCACTCTTCTGGAAAAACACCCTCTGAATCCATAACACCTAAACCAGAAGATTATACAAAATTACAGAATAAAATAACAGAGTTCAAAGAGAACCTGCAGGTCTTCTAGTCCAAACCCTCGCTCAAGTGGGAGACCTTACGCCATTTCAGACAAATGGCTGTCCAATCTCTTTTTAAAAACCTCCAGTGATAGAATATCTACAATTTCTGGAGGCAAGCCATTCCACTGGAAATAGGTTGACACCCCCCCCCTTCTTTGTAACAACCCCTTAGATATTGGAAGATTGCTATCATATCACCCCTAGTTCTTCTTTTAAATAAAGAAATTGCTCATTCAAACTTTACCCAAATGATAAAAAAAAAATCACAACAAAATCCTGGCACACACAGAATGCTCTCATGTTCACACTTGGTATTAGCTATCTTCCTAATGATTCCTTTAAAAAAAATCAATCAGATAATTATCAGAAAATCCAAACAGGGCTTTGTACACAGAGATAATACCATCTGCTTTCATTCGTAGCTTTGTCTCCTTGCCACATCACAATATAGCACATTGTTTTGGCCTGATCACAAGAACCCTCAGATGGCTAGGGTGGAGGAAGGGATTGGTTTTGTAAAAGAGCGCATGGAATTCATGGAGAGACCCGCTCGGAGAATTCTCACATTGGGGACGTGGAAACAGAGTTGGAACTTATTGAAACTTGATGTAGACCCGATTGCAAGTTTCCTACTTTCTTCTAGAGCTCACCAAAAGTCAGGCATTAAATCACATGGAGTGAAAGTCAGACATTGTTGGCCCTACTGTGTGGCAGGGTTGAAGCAAGGGACAATCCTGAGCTTCCTAGTCACTTTCCACTTTCCATCCTTGAAAGTCAGAATTTTGTACACTTTATTATTTATTTAGAGGTGTGTTTTTTTTACAAAATCTGACTATTATTTTTATAAATAACTCCAAGGCAGCAAACAACCTAATATTCCTTCCTCTTCCTATTTTTAATATTTATTGCCCTGTACACCGCCCTGAGTCCTTCGGGAGAAGGGCAGTATAAAAATTTAATAAATATAAATATTTTCTCCACAACAAGAACACTGTCACATGGATTGGGCTGAGAGAGAGAGTGACTGGCCCAAAGTCACCCAGTCAGCTTCCATGCCTGAGGAAGTACTATAACTCCCAATCTCCTGGTGATTGGCCCAAAGACACCTAACTGGCTTTCATGTTAAAGCAGGACTAGAACTCACCATCTCCTGGTGATTCCCAAAGTCACCCAGACTAGAACTCACAGTCTCCTGCTTTCTAACCTAGTGCCTTAACTATTGGACCAAATTGGTTCTCATGAAGATTGTATGGCACCCTCTTAACCAGAAGTAAAGTCACCATAAGCCGGATTCTGCTGTTGGGACATCATGAATGGAGCAGATCTAAGCTATTCTCTCCTCCTTTTCAATGTGTTTCATCAGAAAAGGTAAAGATAAAGGTATCCCTGCCCAGTTGGGTCCAGCCTAGTGGATGGTGGTGATCTGTGTTTCTTAGCCGAGGGAGCCAGCATTGTCCAAAGATAGCTCTGTGGTCATGTGGCCAGCATTACTATATGCTGAAGTGCATGGAACACTTTTATACTTCCACCAAAGTGGTACCTATTTATCTGCTTGCATTTGCATGTGTTCAGACTACTAGTTTGGCAGGAGCTGGGGTAAGAATAGGAGCTCACCCCATCACTTAGTAGAAGCCCACCCTATTAACAGGAAATTGTGTGGCTGTTACTCGGCGATTTTATGCTGAATTTCAGATCAAGAATCCTAGAGCAGGCAGCTTACAGGTTGCTAACCTCTGCTCAGAATTACTGCTACTCTAATGTCCTATTCTAGGTTCGAATAATTACTCACTGGGCAGGAAATAGAATTTGGTAGGGCGCTTTTTTCTCCCTTGCCACAGGTAACAATCGTTCTTGGATCTTATCCTGGAGACAGAAGGGAGAGAAATCAATTTATCAAAATGTAAAAATGATGCAGGGTTTATAATGTGGGCTTTGTTCTAAACATAGACCTTTTCAATTACATCTATTTCCTCTATTGACTCATCCACATGTGGTCCTTCAAAGAACTTGCTAAGTCTTTGAAAGCCAATTGGCATAGTAATTAAGATGTTGCTTAAAAACATAGCAACCAAGTTTGAATGCACCCTCAACCCTAGAATCTCATGGAGTGATTTTGGACCATTCTTTCTCTCTCTCTCTCTCTCTCTCTCTCTCTCTCTCTCTCTCTCTCTCTCTCTCTCTCTCTCTCTCTCTCTCTCTCTCTCTCTCTCCCTCCCTCCCTCCCTCCCTCCCTCTCTCTCTCTCTTTTCCCAACCTGCCTTGTAGAATTGTGAGAAAGGATGAGAACGTAGAAGATATGCCACCTCAATTCCTGTAGGAGAAAGAGTGGCAGAACCTGGCGGTGGACTTAAAAGAGGGGTCAACCTACAATCCCTACATAGCCACAAGTGAACTAAGTCCAACCTCCCTTGAATTCTGTTGACTCTCATCTGACTGCAAGCAGGTGCTGACAACTCCTAAAGGAAAGGCAGGACATAAATCCAATAATTAAATACATTACTATTAAAGACAGAATTCTAATGATGTAAAATTTAGATTTCATTGGGAAATTACAGTTACCTAAAACATACAATCCAATGTGACATGTTCTTATTTTTGTTATGTTATCATGCTTTAGGTTTAGGGTATATTATGGGTTGATAGACAACCCGTTCATGACCTAATTATATATCCTAGCCCCAGTGTTGCCAAAGGAGTTGTTAAGGTTTTTTGTTTTTGCTGATTTTCTGTATTTAGTTTGCAATAGATTTTAATTTTCAGTAATGTATTGCTTACAGTCAAGGGTGGACAAATAGCAGATGCAGCAAATGGATGTCTCTTTATCTTTTAGTAAGTACCGAACTGAGTAGCATCTTCCCAGAGTAGGAAACATTTTGGCCCAGAAACACAACTGGAATATCAAAGGTATGCAGCGAGTACAGTCACAAAATGGCAGCTGTTAGGGAATACCCATTTCTGTAAAGGTGAAATAGTTTCTAAGGATACTCTGCCATCTCATTTGGGCTCAAAGTTATTCTTGAGGTGGAAATACAAAATAGGAGCACCGCTTAGTAAAATGTACATTCTTTGGCGGGTTTTTTTTAAAAATAAAATAAATATTTGTTTAAAAGATCAGGAAGGTCATAGATCATTGATTTTACTAGTCATCAGATGTGCTGTTCAGGATATGTTTTGGGCTGTAGGTCTTATGTTGCCTACCATAACTTCTTTGGGCTTCTAACTTTTTTTTTTAGAAAGAACTGTAGGGTTCTTGGTAGTCTTTGAGCTTGGTGGGTTTTTTTTTTTTTGCAGATGTTTCATTACCCAACTAGGTAACATCATCAGTGCTAGATTCACTAGGAATACTCGCCCCCAACACTGACAGGGCCATCCATTTGTATATAAATCGAGAGCACATCCCACTCCTTGCTAGCACTGATGATTTTACCTAGTTAGGTAATGAAACGTCTGCAAAAAAAAAATCAAGTTCAGAGATCACCAAGGATCCCAAACTTACTTTTTTCCAGATCTTACAATATGCAAGCAGGACTTGTGAATGGCTGCAGATGGGTTCTCCCACCAGAATCTCTCTTGCTAATTCATTCCTAATAGGACCATGCCACATTTGCTCTCTTGCAGGCTCACAGTTTCGCTAACTGTTGAAATCATCCTGCCAGTGGGTGGAAATCAACATTTCGTGGCCTTAACATGTCCAAAGTATGCAAAGTACTGCAAGCGCAGTTCTAGCTCTGAACTCTGCTAATAAAAACCATATTGCTTTATGTCAGTGTTTACAACAAATTTCCAACGCCACCAATGAAAATCCTAATTACAGAATCAACAAAAAAAAAATTGTCACACAATACCTTCCACTGGGAATTTGAAGCCAATTAATTAACCACTTCTCTCCAATAATCACATCAGCTCCCTTCAAATTCTTTCTGCTTCAACCCCTATAGATTTATGGATCACAGAGGTTAGGCTACCGCTTCATTTTTCTACTTTATTGCTTTGTTTACCTTTTTTCTTTAAAAAAGAAGAAAGTCCGATGTCTGCTGAAAACCGGACTCCATTTGATTTACTATCCAAGGCTGTTTTTCTTTTTATTAAATATGTTTGACTGCGATTTCTAATTAAATGTCGAATTAATTTTGGCAAACCAACCACAGATGCAGTTTATGCTGAATTTTATCAGACAGATTTATTTATAAGCTGTCAGCTTCTTGAAAAGACTTCATTTCAGAGCGAGCTTAAATTGCGAACAGTAGCTGTAAATGGGACTACTGTTCTCTCCGAGACCAAAGAAATGTGCTATAAATGTCCATTCCATCTGTGAGGAATTATAAAACAATCACAATCCTTGATTCGCCCCCCCCCCTCCTTCCTTCCTTGGGCCCTTTATTAAATTAGTTCAACTCAATTAAAAATAACTTCAAAAACATTTCAGGCTCCTTTTGTTTCAAGAAATACTTGGAACTCTCTGCACGAAACGTCACCCTTTTAACTAATCTCTTTTGCTAAATGGCAGAGAATAGGAGTATTGTGACTTCAAGATAGCACTTTCCAGGGTTTCTACTGTACCGAATTGAGGTCACTTCAAGACAATGCCCGACACCCAATAGCCATTCAAACATTCTTCACACCTCTATCAAGTGCGCCTTTCTTTTTTTTCATTTTTTTTTCTCTTATAGCTTTTCTCTTCTGGCAAAGTCATGGGACAATTGGTGGGGAGGGGGAGTCTCCAGCACCATTTATGGGCACCATATTTGCACATGACAAAGACTATTCTTTCTGGTTTGCCAATTCTCTCTTTAAGAAGGGGGGGGGGAGGAAAAAAAAAGAAGAAGAACGAACAAACCCAGATAGATTTTCCCACCACTACAATGATTGAAATGTTGCTTAGCCTTCAACAAAGCAGCCTTTCAGCCTCAACTTCCTGAATTTAGTTATTTAAAAGCTAGGCACAGGAAAGGAAGGGGGAAAAAAACATATAGAATACAAGAAATTGCATGTGCATGACCAACTAAACACACACACACACACACACACACACAAACACAAATCAGGGACAATCAATAAAATGGAGGTTATGATCTTTAAAGGTAAAGGTAAAGGTTCCCCCGCACATGCGTGCTAGTTGTTTCCAACTCTAGGGGCCGGTGCTCATCTCCATTTCAAGGCCGAAGAGCCAGCGCTTGTCCGAGGACATCTCCGTGGTCATGTGGCCAGCATGACTAGACGCCAAAGGCGCACGGGACGCTGTTACCTTCCCACCGTAGCGGTTCCTATTTTTCTACTTGCCTTTTTACGTGCTTTCGAACTGCTAGGTTGGCAGAAGCTGGGAGAAGTAACGGGCTCATTCTGCTACGTGGCACTCAGGATTCGACCCGCCAAAGTGCCGATCTTCTGATCGACAAGCTCAGCGTTAAAAATATTTTTTTTTCTCACTTTCTCTCCAAACAATAATGTGTGAACCCCTTTGCTGTGGTGTAAGCTTTTGAGTCTCTTGAGAGATATTAGCAAGGACAGCTATCAGTAAAAAGGAATGCCAATTTAAGACACAATCATGTTAGCCAAAGCTGGCTTTTCTCAAAAGGACCATTTGAAAATTTCTACAGTCCATCCCTCCACCCTATCTTTCTGTACAGTTGAACGTAGGAAAAGGTGAGAGGAGAGAAAGAAGGAAGGAGTTTAGCAAAGTAGAGCCAGTTTGGTCTAGTGGTTAAAGCACCAGGCTAGGAAACAGGAGACTTTGAGTTCTAGTCCCCTCAGAGGTATGAAAGCAGGCTGCATGACTTTGGGCCTATCACCAGGAGACAGTGAGTGTTAGTCCCACTTTAGGCATGAAAGCTGGCTGGGTGACTTTTGGCCTATCACCAGGAGACTGTGAGTTCTAGTTCCACTTTAGGCATGAAAGCCAGGTGGGTGAGTTCGGGCCAGTCACTCTCTTTCAGCCCAATTCACCTCACAGGATTGTTGTTGTGAGGAAAAATAGGAGGACGAAGGAGTATTGAGTACATACCATAAAGTAATAAATGTGAGATAAAAATCTAATAAATAAATAAAAAGAAATAAATGTTGTAGATAAGGGCAAAGGACTTGGTTTTTATTTTTTTAAAAAAAAACAGATCAGGAAAACAGGTGATCCCCAGGGGGAGGGCGTTCTCTGTGGGCGCGCCTGCCCTATGGAATCAACTGCCAACGGAACTCCGGACTGCCCCCGACCTTCGTTCATTTCACCGGGACCTAAAAACCTGGCTCTTTGAGCTATCTGGTCTGGACTGAGGGGTTTTAATGTTTTTAAATTGTGATTTTAATTTTTTGGGGGGCTAGACTTAATTTAATTTTATTTTAATTTTATATTGTATTGTTTTTAAATTTTGCCTTGTAAACCGCCCTGAGTCCTTCAGGAGTAGGGCGGTATATAAACCAAATAAATAAATAAATAAATAAATAAATAAATAAATAAATAAATAAATAAATAAATAAATAAATAAATAGAATGAATGAATGAATGAATGAATGAATGAATGAATGAATAAATAAATAAATAAATAAATAAATAAATAAATAAATAAATAAATAAATAAATAAATAAATAAATAAATAAATAAATAAATAAAAACAAAACCATTCATGAGATAACTGCCTTGGCAAATGACTGAAATCAGAAATTCCTTTGGACTGGTTTTCCATACATTTCTTGCACACTGCCATATATTTTTTATCTACCTTCTGGAGCAGTTCTGGTGTACTTTACTACAATAAGATACCACATGTGCATTAAATGTTTGCTGAGCAAGAACATTCCCTCTCTCTAGTGCTCTTACACAATCATTCAAGTCCTTCACCACCTGAATTTTTTTTTACCAGAAATGGACTTGCTGAGTTCAGTGCTGAGAAGACTGAGGTTCACGTGGGCCTTGTACTGCTTGTGGCAGACTTCAGAGCCCCTAGAACTGCAATGTTGACATTTGGCAGCAAAAAAATAAAATAAAATGAAAATGAAAGTCTAATGTCCAGGCAGGTTTTTGCAGAAAATGGTATCACTGAGTAAACTGCTGTAAATAATTGCCTTTTTTTTAGAGAAAAAAAAAGAAACACATTCTTTTTAGTACACAAAACAAAATTTCTTTGAAACTGAAAGAGATTTGACTTGCCCAACAATTCTAGGACTTAAGAAAGCGATCAAAACCTGCTATTTGAAGGGGTGATAAATTGGGAGAAATTCTTCCTGTGTGTTGACAATATAGGGTTGGTTTTTTTTTTTATGAATCCTCAGCACAAGAATATTTTGCTAACATTGTATTAAATTGGTTGATGTAATGGTTGTTAGAACCCCGATTCTACTTCTTAGTTATTTTAATCTTGTACATGCATAGTAGGATTGTAAGGTGCTCAGAGTCAGTGGCATATAAGCGTAGGAAAATAAATAAATAAATAAATAAATAAATAAATAAATAAATAAATAAATAAATAAATAAACAAACAAAGAAAGAAACAAATAAATGGAAGGAAAGAAGGAAGGAAAGAGAGAAAGAGAAAGAAAGAAAGAGAGAGAGAGAGAAAGAAAGAAAGAAAGAAAGAAAGAAAGAAAGAAAGAGGAAGGAAGGAAGGAAGGAAGGAAGGAAGGAAGGAAGGAAGGAAGGAAGGAAGGAAGGAAGGAAGGAAGAAAGAAAGAAAGAAAGAAAGAAAGAAAGAAAGAAAGAAAGAAAGAAAGAAAGAAAGAAAGAAAGAAAGAAAGAAAGAAAGAAAGACCGGAAAACCCACATCTTACTTGACTGTGTTCCATTGCTGCTTCATGTCCTCCCAATCACAAAGAAGATATGGTTCCAGACCCATAAGGTGGACCATTTTTGTTCTGAACCATGAATGACCACTATATCAACTAAGTTCCATAGAATGGGATTGAGTGTTGGTCAACATTTTTAAAGCCTTTTATGGCATGAGTCCAGGAACTGAGGAACTGTCTCACTTCAATGGGATTGACCCACCCTACCAGCACCAGTAGAAAGGCATGCTGAGGACATGGTTGGCCAAGGAATTCCAGCTGGTGGGGTCCAGAAGAGCCTTCTCTACCGTGGCCCCTGCCCTCTGGAATATCATGCTCCTTGAGATGAGATATATCCTCACCATCTTGGCCTTCCAGAAGGAATTGAAAACCTGGCTCTGAAATTGATCTGGGGTCCCAATGGGGGCATCCCAGTCTGGAAGTGATCAGTGGATTAAGGGAAGACTCTACGTCCACCCTGTCGTACGTTGCTTCCTTCCTTAGCTATTTTTGTTCATTTTAATGTTAATATTGTTTGAAAGTTTAAAGTTTAATATTGTGTTGTTGTTTTTTTTAAAAAAATAAATCTTGTTGTATGCCACCTAAAATCACTCGATGGTGAGATGGGCAGCATATAAATTTATTTATAATAAATAAAATACAGCTAGCTCTCAGAAAAGAAGACTAGGAGAATATATGATAGCATTTTTCAAGTCACACGGAAGATGGCCATCATCTTCATCCTTCCAGAATGGAAGAAGCTAAATAAGAGAAATTTTGTTCTAAAATATGAAAACATTCTTACTGGTAAGAGATGGAAGTTTGATGGAAGTGAGGGGAACTGAGATTCAAGGATGCTGGTGGACTCTTTTGTTGAAATTCGTTGGATGTCTTCAAGCAAACCCTGGATTACTGTCTGTCTGTTTTAAACTGAATTCCTGCATCGAGCAGGTAATTAACCTGAAAGGTCTCAAGAGCTTTCTCTATGACTCCATGGTTCTGGTCAATCACAACTTCTTGCATTAAGAATGAAGCCCACTTGGCCCCTTCCACTGTGGGACATTACGCTATAGAAAGCAAGGAAATTGTGTCTCAAATCCCAGCTGAGGTTTTTACAAGCATCATGATGAGTTTTATCGCTTGGCTCCAAGAAATGGAGCAGAACATGAAAATTGGTCTACACCCTGGTCACCCGTTCCAGGATATGAAGCAAAAATCTGATTCGGATACTAAATCTGCAAAGTGGTAGCCCGTATAAAAAGTAGGAGCAGCTTCATTCAGGAAAACAGGTATGTAGGTCCACTTTCAGAGTTTTCCTTTTATTCAGGTATGAAGTCTCATTTCACTAGTGAGAATGGAAGTATTTTAACATGTGATGATATGATTCAGTCTACTGAATCTTCTCCATGAGAGAGAAATCTTCCAGATTCGTTTATTTGTCTTAGATGCTACCCAACTCCAATCTACTCTGGGCATCTCACAACATATAAACAAAACATCTATTGTTCTAGTAACCAGACTGTCTTTATACTGTGTGTCCCAAATTGTAAAGTAAAAAGTACCGTATATACTTGAGTATAAGCCGAATTTTTCAGCCCACTTTTTGGGCTGAAAAAATCCACTTCGGCTTATACTCCAGTGAACAAAAAAAAGAACTTACCGAGGACTTGCGCGCGGCCGAGGCTTCGGTGCTTCCGGGATCGCGCGCACCTCTCCCAAGCCGCCGCCGTCCGGAGACCTGCCGAAGTTTGGGGAGGTTTGGGGAGGTGCGCGCGCACCTCCCCAAACCTCCCCAAACGTCGGCAGGTCTCCGGACCTCCGCGCCCTGCCTGCCGGCGGAGGGTGGATCCGCGCTCCGCAAGCCTCTGCCGGTGGCAGGGCGCGGATCCAGCCGGCGGCAGAGGCTTGCGGAGCGCGGATCCACCCTCCGCCGGCATGCAGGCAAATCCTGCTAAAGGGCTTTTCCCCCCCACTGGATCCGCGCTCCGCAAGCCTCTGCCGCCGGCGGAGGGTGGATCCGCGCTCCGCAAGCCTCTGCCGGCGGCAGGGCGTGGATCCAGCCGGCGGCAGAGGCTTGCGGAGCGCGGATCCAGCCGCCGGTGACAGAGGCTCGATCCGCCGTTCTGCAAGCCTCCGCCGCCGGTTAATACCCTGTATTCAGCTCTGGGAAGTGGGGGGAAGGGGGAGAGAGGGGGAGTTTGGGAGGAGGGGGAGGGGGAGCTCCATGGTGCAAAAATAAAGCCCTGCCGCTCTTCGCGTTGCTTGCCCGACTGGCTGTCACGGGACCGCACGGATCGCCTCGCTCCCACCGGCAGCTGATTCCTTCGAGTTTGGTCTCGAGCGATTTTGCATTTTCTCCAGTGCTGAAAGCCACTCGGCGGATCCCAGCCTCGGCTTATACTTGAGTCAAGAACTTTTCCCAGTTTTTGGGGGTAAAATTAGGGGTCTCGGCTTATACTCGAGTCGGCTTATACTCAAGTATATACGGAACTTTTTCTTAAGTGGGTCATTCACTCTGTTTGACTTGAACATTATAGATTTAATTAATGCAGTAGAACTAGAAAGCTGATGCTTATTTTAAAAAATGGGGGGTGGATCCTGGAATTGTCACCATGTTGTTTGTGAACATATTTCCCTCTGCTTGGGCAGATTTTAATGTTGATACAATATTGTGTAAGTATAAAATTTTAGGTAGCTCATTAGTAGATAGAACAGCTGCATGAAAAGTGAAAAATATAAAGAATATAGTATAAAGGATAAGACTTTCTACCCTAAAATGGAATTGCAGGGAAGTTTCATTGACTTTATTTGGGACGACCTTTATTTCATTGTCCAGATCTACAGTAAACAGATTTGCAAACCTGAAGGCTACTGCTAAGTTTGTAAGCCGCCCTGAGTCTTCGGAGAAGGGCGGGATATAAATGGAATTAAAATAAAAGAAATAAAAAGAAATAAAAATAAATAAAAATAAACCTATTGTAAATAACAGCTCTGTTCTGAACAACTGTTTTTATCAGTTAAAAATCTGATCAGCCTTTCTGGTACCCGGAGATAGGATTTATGGAAATTGAAGTCTAACACAGTATCACACCTAGAGGCAACCAGATCAGCTAAACCTGTCTGAAATATGTTTATACATGTCATATTTGCATTTACTATGGTGTTTCCTTGTACAGTATTTCAATGGTGTCATTGCTAGCTCTTAATCATGCATAGTCGAATCCAAATCTCAAGTATAATGAACATTCTATTATTGACAGCACATAAAAATCAGGGTGCTTTTTGCATAAGCAAAAAGCTAAGCAATTGCATACCTAGTTAAAGGAAGTCCGTTGTTAAAAAAGCCTACAAATTATTTCAAAAAAAATATCTGTCCCGATGCTTCTGAAAAACCACTGTTCACCAGCTATTTCAATTAAGATTTCCATCTTACCATTTGCATTGGAGGGAATATACAAACAAGCAACAATGAGACATAAGCAAAATATTAATAAATCCTTTGGAATATCAGCAACAAATCAAAAGCTCAAGCTGAGAAACACAGTACCTAAAGAGTAACCAATCACATGAATGTATTCTGGAATAAAAATGTCAGATGAAATGTCCTCTCCCACTTTTAGTTTAGCTTTTATATAGAAGTACTGGGAGAGATCACCTGTTGATTCAGGGTGAACTATTATTGATATGCAGATCAATCTGAATAGAGCTGGGAGGGACCTTGGAGGTCTTCTAGTCTAAGCCCTCTGCTGAAGCAGGATACCCTATACCAGGGGTAGGCAACCTCGGCTCTTTTATGACTCATGGATTTCAACTCCCAGAATTCCTGAGTCAGCTGACTCAGGAATTCTGGGAGTTGAAGTCCATGAGTCATAAAAGAGCCGAGGTTGCCTACCCCTGCCCTATACAATTTGAGACAAGTGGCTGTCCAGTCTCTTCTTAAAAACCTCTAATGCTGAAGCACCCACAACTTCTGAAGGCAAGCTGTCCTGGCTTAGCATCCTTGTCCTGGCTTTGTCTTGGTGCCTGGAAACTGCTGAGCTCTGAAGGGGATGAAACAGGCTAACATTCAATCCAGCAAAATAAAAGTTGTGCTTTCTCTGAATTCCAGCATTATTTTTCAAAGGGGAAAGAAATACTTCAGAGGATAAGAATAAGTCCATGATTTAGAGGGCCTCCTTGGCTCACAGCTACTGCTGGATTTGCAGCTGGAGAACATTTCCAGGAGGACTTTTGTTCAACTTTGAATGGTATGTCTCCAGCTCTTACACTACACCAGGGGTAGGCAACCTCGGCTCTTTTATGACTCATGGACTTCAACTCCCAGAATTCTTGAGTCAGCATAGCTGACTGAGGAATTCTGGGAGTTGAAGTCCATGAGTCATAAAAGAGCCGAGGTTGCCTACCCCTGCACTACACCAAGGTGTTTTGCAACCTTAGCAAACTGAAGATTTGTGGACTTCTCAGCCAGCATGCCATCACTTAATCAGGTATTTTCTCTTTCTATATTTATCTGATCAGTAGGGGTTATAGGTTATTATATATTATTTCTATCTAATATTATTCTGCCATTTATCCTCATCCAAACCTATTCCCCCACCCCCACCCCCAAAAATACTTCAAACTACTTCAGTTTCCTCAGGAGGAAATACATATGAAAAAATGGATCAATACATCTTGAGTAAGTACCATCAAAAGGAGTGCCATTTGGTTTATGGTCTTAGCGATAGCAATAGCACTTAGACTTATATACCGCTTCACAGTGCTTTACAACCCTCTCTAAGCGGTTTACAGAATCAGCATATTGCCCCCCCCAACAATCTGGATCCTCATTTTACCGACCTCGGAAGGATGGAAGGCTGAGTCCATCTTGATCCGGTGAGAATCAAACTGACGAACTGCTGGCAGCTGGCAGAATGCCATACTGCATTCTAACCACTGTGCCACCGTCCTCTTTTAATACAGCCAAGAATTTTGTGGAAACTTTTTCACATTTGGGGGAATTATGTTTCCAGGTCTTCACTTTTCAGAATAACAACAAAAAAGGATTTGACGAAAATCTAAGATATAGTCCATTTATGAATGCAAATACACATAAGCATAAAAATGGTCCTACGTCTTTGTAATATTTTGGAATGTTATGAGACACATTTTGATTTTCTATCTTTCTGGTCCCTTTTCTTCTGTACAGCCATGAAGAGTTCATGTGATACAGATTGGGGATTAAACAGAGAAAAAGAAAAGTGTCATATGCTTTTAGAACAGCTGATATATCGTTTTAGGAAGCATAACTGATACAAATCATGCAAAGTTACAAAACTGACATTTAGCAGGAGAATAAATTATACAATGGTAGAAAATCCTGACTAGAACAATTAAAATAAAGCCAGAATTATAACTTCTACTGCTATGAAGGAGTGGACAAAGTCTAAGATGACCAATGGGTCACCTGAAGATCTTAGCATGTGGGAATAAATTATCACAGATTAACAACACATGAATAACATCTGCATCCTACACCACCTGAGAAGGTTAACAGATCTCTTTTAGCCTTTATTTAATCTGAAAAAGGAAGAAAAAAATAATACTTCAGATCAACATTTGATCCCTAAGGTGAAGTTTGGAATTCCACATGTCATAGGCATTTGGGACAACTTGCTGCAGCCAACTTGCTGTGGCCACTTCACGACCGCCAACTCACCATGGCAACTTGTCACCACCAACTCGCCATGGCTACTTGCCATTGCCAACTCGCCATGGGACAACTCACCCAAAGGACAACTTAATGTGAGATAATTGTACTTTAGACCTATTCCTCTCTTAATAGTATTAGTAATGTTATTGGTATTATTAATAATAATAGTATAGTTATCTCCAACTGAGTTATCCTATGGCAAGTTGCCCCATTCCTCTTGAGGAAGCTGCACAGAGCTCACCGTCTTTTGTGTTGTCCTTGCTCAGTTTTGTTTATAAATTAATAGGATTTTATTGCACAAAGATGATCACGTGGAATTCTTAGTAACTGCCCTGAATTTTAAGCCTTATATCTCCTAATTCAGAGTCAGCATGATGCAGTGCTTAAAGGCACTAGGCAAGAAACCAGGAGACTGTGAGTTATAGTTCTGCCTTAAGCACAAAGCCAGGTTAATAACTTTGGGCCAGTCCCTCTCTCTCAACTCTGTGATGAAGGCAATGACAAACCACTTCCAAAAATGTTGCCAAGAAAGCTGCATGGACTTGTCCAGGAAATTGCCAGGAGTCAAGACTGATTTGAAGGCCCAGCTACAACATATCTCCTATCTATTTTCATTTAACACAACACAATTTGTCAAATTTAAGGCTGCCTAACTTATGACTCTATGTGCAGCTATTCAGCCGTTCCATCCATCTGGCCTATTAAATTTATTAAATTCCAATGGAGGCTGTTTCTAACAAAAATCAACAAAATGAGAGAAATTTGCCTTTTCTTTTGATGCTTCCAATTCAGCTAATTTTGTCAAAGTTGGACTGTTGACTAGGCTGATTCTATTTAAATGCGATTTAAAAACACAGGGCTAAATATTTATTGCCTCTCTTCTTAAGTTATGTATTATTGGTCAGAAAAATAATGACAACACAATTTATTTGAAAGGAAAAAAATAGCAGATGAAATAAATGCAGCTGGTCATGTGGCACCAATTATTGGTGTAATAGTGTAGCAACAACTGCTCACTCTACTTTTTCAGTGCTCAATCTTAACACAAAATCTGGCAAGTCAACCCACTGCTTGTTAAAGAGCCATGAACCTATCCAAGAGCTCATATGAATTTGTGAGATCCCATATCAGCCACCAACTCCTTTTCCTTGTCTTTCTCGTGTTTCTTCTCATTATGTAAAAGATTTTAAATAAGGTTTGTTCCAGGCTATTAACCTAAGCTGGGTGACCACAGAGATAAAATTTCATCATCAGAAGGAACAAAGAAATTGCTTGGGTGTGGAAATTGCAATGACAAGGTTGTCCAGACAGATTGTGATGTAATGAAATGAAGTATCTGACAAACGAGTCTCAGAAGCATAGATGGGTGATAAGAGCTCATGCTAACATATTTAGAAGAATATTTAAGAAGACCTGTCCAGCAGTTCCACAGATGTTCACACATTCTGCTTATATTGAATCAGTAATGTGCTAAATGGAGACAAAGTTATTATGGACTTGTTAGTTTCATTATTGGGTTATGCTGATTATCTTCTTACCAATAACATCTGGTTGGTCATTGTTCAAGTAGCACCAAATCACTTTTTAAGAATGAGTAAACATTATGAGGTAGGCAGAAACCCCATTTGGTATCCATTGAGTTTCCTTCACTGGCTGATCATGAAGTGAACGTTGAAACATGGCGATAAAATTATGAAAAGCAACTGCTCGTTGTTATTATTGAGATCACTTCTGCCTCTCTTTTTCCTTTTAATTCTTCTTAGAGAAGAAATGTGGTGGGTGGATATGAAGGAATTTTAAGGAGGGCAAATGATTAAACAAAGAGTGCAGAGCTTGTGTCTCAATGTTGTAACACTCATTTGGCCATTATGACAAAATCATTGAATTCTGCAGACACCTCTGGGTCATCAATACAGCCAAATGTAACATATGTGCCTATATGTCCAGGAACAAAAAGCAGAATGATGTTCAGCATCTTGAAAAGCTAATGGTAGGAAATGCCTCACCAACATGCCTTCCAAAGCTGTGTTTTGAGATTGCCCGTGCTTTCTACAGCCTCTGCTTCACTCAAACAAGCCTTGATACGAGAAGCAAATTATAAGAGCATTTAGTCCTCAACTTTTACAAAGTTCCTTGTACAGTTGTCGTGTATGCATGTAACAACTAAGGATGTTGACCATCCACATCATGATTGCAAATACCAAATTGCATTTCATTACTCAAATAATGCTTGCTTGATTATGATTTCTCATTATACCAGGCCCACAGTTTTAGGCTTTTCACAAACTTTTCAACACTATTTATATTTGTGTAAGTCTCCATTACTCTTTTAAGCTGCTAGAAGCTTTGAACAATCAAAAGATTTTATTTTATAAGGTTTTATTATAGCTAGATTTTTAAAACTGTGTTAGAAGCCATCACATGAAAGGTACCTGGTCATTGAAGGATGAAGCTATGGATGTTCTTAGAGGACCAACATGCAAATATGAAAATAGAAAATCAGAGTTTGCATTTTGACATCAGACTGAACATTTCATTCTTTTGGTATTGCGCAGTTAAAAATGAATACATCAGATGGACTACGAGAGAGGGAGAAGGGAAGGGAAAGGAAGTTATAAGAAGTGGATCATGAAAATTACACATTGATTTCAAGCTACTAAATGTAAACTTTTGTTGGACCTATGGAATGAATTTATAACATACAATGAAGATAGACATGAAAAGAACTACATTTAAACCACATACCTGAGAATCAGAACCAAACGTGCATCCCAGCGTTAGGGATAAGATTATTCTCAGTATATTCCCACCTAACAAGTCTTCATCCTGAAATTAGAAAGAAATATTGAAAAAAAGTATATTTTCTTCAGCCTTCCTTAGGCTGACTGATTGATGGACAGAGATGATACATATCTTGATTTTTGTGCCAAAACACTTCAGAGAGATTTTAAAGCATATAAAATCCTCTAATATATTACAACATAAATTCATCTCATTTATAAACCAATAGCAGGCTTCAGAACCACGATTTGAGCAACAGCTGAATTTATACTATATGCTGTTAGGACTACATTTCAGCAAATTTCCCAAATTATTTGGGGAAAAAGCAACTTTCCACTGGCAAGCAAATGAGAACAGAATGGACTTCCGGAACAGCCGGTCCTCAGGGTCTTTCGGGGCAAAGTGGGTACAAAGCTGAGGAAAAAAATATTGCAATGGAATATAGGGAGGGAAGGGCTGCATTCCAGAGGATGGAACAACACACCTGGAATACTGCATCCAGTTTTGGTCACCACGATGTAAAAAAGATGTTGAGACTCTAGAAAGGGTACAGAGAAGAGCAACAAAGATGATTAGGGGGCTGGAGGCTAAAATATATAGGGAACGGTTGCTGGAATTGGGTATGTGTAGTTTAACAAAGAGAAGAGTGAGGGGTGACATGATAGCAGTGTTCCAATATCTCAGGGGCTGCCCCAAAGAAGAGGGAGTCAAGCTATTCTCCAAAGCACCTGAAAGCAGGACAAGAAGCAACGGATGGAAACTAGTCAAGGAGAGAAGCAACCTAGAACTAAGGAGAAACTTCCTGACAGTTAGAACAATTAACCAGTGGAACAACCTGCCTCCAGAGGTGGTGAATGCTCCAACACTGGAGGTTTTTAAGAAGAGACTGGACAGCCATTTGCCTGAAATGGTATAAGATTTCCTGCCTGAGCAGGGGGTTGGACTAGATGACCTCCAAGGTCCCTTCCAACTTATTATTATTATTATTAATTTATTTCGAATGTTACCTCTGAGAGAAAAAGGGTGAAGACCGCTTCTCTCTAACAGTTCCCCGAGTATACGGGTAGTCCTCAACTTACAACTACAATTGAGCCCAAAATTTCCATTGCTAAATAAAACAGTTAGAAAGTAAACTTTGTGCCGTTTTATGATCTTTCTTGCCACGGTTGTTAAGTGAATCCCTAGAGTTGTTAAATTAGCAAAAAGGTTGTTAAGTGAATCTGGCCTCCCCACTGACTTCGCTTGTCCGAAGGTTGCAAAAGGTGATCACCTGACCCCAGGACGCTGCAACCGTCATAAATACGAGTTAGTTGCCAAGGGTCTGAATTTTGATCACATGACCATGGGGATTTTGAAACGGTCATAAGTATGAAAAATGGCCATAAGTCACTTTTTTCAATGCCACTGTACCTACAAAGAGTCACTAAATGAACTGTTCTGAATCAAGGACTGCCTGTACTCAAATTTTGAAAATATATTTAACCAGGTTGACTTTAGCATCTGGATTATGAGCCTTGGTGGAGCAGTGGGCTAATGCCTCCTTAAGTAACACCAGCTGCCTGCAATTAGTGCAGGTTCGCATCCCACCAGGCTCAAGGTTGACTCAGCCTTCCATCCTTCCGAGGTAGGTAAAATGAGGACCCAGATTGTTGGGGGCAATTAAGCTGACTTTGTAATAATGCCGCTTGGGGTGTGTGTGAAAGCCCTAATAAGCAGGCATATACATAGAATGAAGGCTACTGCTAAGCTTGTAAGCCGCCCTGAGTCTTCGGAGAAGGGCGGGATATAAATGGAATTAAAATAAATAAATAAATAAAATTAACTTCCTGTAATGGTATGTGGAAATGACCGTGGGAGACAGGAGGAAGAACCACATACTGAACAACTGACAAAAAAAATGATCTCAGACCACAGAAGGAAAGGAGAAAAGGGAAGTGTTTCAGAAGGGATCCTCCCTAGTTCTCCAGAAAATAAAAGCAAAGGAGGTCAGAAATACCTTCAGTCTGTTAATTCTATTAGGGTAACCTTACAATAAGGATAGAGATAATTCTTCTGGTTGTGCTTCTTGTTCGGAGGCTCTTGCAGAGCTAATATAGCTAGTCCTCAACATACAAGAGTTTGTTTAGTGACCACTCAAAGTTACAATGGCACTGAAAAAAGTGACATGATCTTTTTCACGCTTACAACCACTGCAGCATTCCCATGGTCACGTAACCAAAAATTCAGATTCTTGGCAACTGACTCGTATTTATGACGGTGTCCCGGAGTCATGTGATCAACCTTTTGTGACCTTCTGACAAGCAAAGTCAATGGGAAAGCTAAACTCACTAACAACAGCGTTACTAACTTAATAAGTACAGTGATTCAGTTAACACTTGTGGCATGAAAGGTCGTAAAATGGGGAAAAACTCATTTAACAAATGTTTCGCTTAGCAACAGAAATTTTGGACTCAGTTGTGGTCGTAAGACAAGGACTACCTGTACATCCTAACTATTCTTCACTTTGACTGTCTGGCTGTAATCAAACCCTAAATTGTTAAGCTTGGCCCAGGACAGGACCTCATTTCTAATCCTTTTCTCTCCCACCTGATCAGAGACAGTTCTGAAAATGGCGAAAATCAGTATAATGCACTATAGACGAAGCAAATTATTATGGTTGGATCTCAGGATTCAATGCCTTATAAACCACATCGGTTCCAAAGGATTACAGGGGAAGAGCAATTAAACGCGATTGTCCTCTGAATTTATCCTTGCTCCTTCCTTCCTTGTCATGAAATCCTGAACATACCGTGATGTAAAATCAAATAACTTGTCTGAGAAGGAAGGGGAAACAAATTCTAGTGAACTTGAAGACAAGGCATAATGTACACAGGGCTGCCTTTTCAAATCTGAATCTTTCTGAAGGAAATCTATGTTGAGGAATTGTGCAGCAGCTCTCCAGATGGAGCCAGAGACACTAACACAGACGTATATTAAAGGTTTTTTTAATATACATAAATATACAGATAGTCCTCAACTTATGACCACAATTGAGCCCAAAATTTCTGTTGTCAAGTGAGACATCTGTTAAGTGGGTTTTGCCCCATTTTACATTTTTTCTTGCCACAATTGTTACGTGAATCACTGCAGTTGATAAGTTAGTAACATGGTTGTGTTAAGTTAATCTGGTTTCCCCACTGACTTTGCTTGTCAGAAGGTCGCAAAAAGGGATCACATGACTTTGGGACATGGCAACGGTCATAAATATGAACCAGTTGCCAAGCATCTGAATTTTGATCACACGATCTTGGGGATGCTGTAAAAAGTGAAACTGTGAAAAATGGTTATAGGTCACTTTTTTCAGTACTGTTGTAAATTTGAACGGTCATTAAATGAATTGCTGTAAGTCAAGGACTACCGGTATTTAATAGTCAAACTTATAACAGTCTTTGTCATCATCCAGAAAGAAACAACATAAGATAGTCAAGAGCACAAAAATAGCATGAGGTAAAATTAATCAGCAGAAGAAAAAGGCGGGAAAAATGGGAAACACCCCCTTTATACTTACAGCAACCAATCATAGAATAGATTGCCTCATGCATGAGTCAGCAGTCTCTAACTCAGGTGTGTCAAACTGCCAGCCGGTGGGCTGGATGCGTCATCCAGAAGCCTGACCCACCTCATTGCCAGCAATGGCAAAACCATCCCGATACGTGGCGCGACGTCACATGACGTCGTGAGTTTGACATGTCTGCTCTAACTAATCAACGACAGATGTGTGCTCTGGTCTATTGCAGACTTTATTGTTTCAGCTACTAAATTCAATATCCTAACAATCTATTTAGGCCCATTTTCAGGATCAAATCCCAATGCAACAGTTCGATCTAATGTCCCTTGCTATAATGTAACTTTTGGCTTTTCACCATTATAATTTTTTATGCTGTAAATTAAGTCTCACTGTCCATTGTTTTAACAGTTATAATTACATTACAGCTTGATGGCATTATTATAATTATTAGAGATAAAAACAGACACACACAGGTAGACTCACACAGATAGACAAACACACACACATATATAAAAGATCATCTCCTATTCACTGGCTGGAGGACTGAGCTGGAATTGACAATCTGCTGTGAAAAGGAATATGTCACAAATGACAGGTCTATGTTTTCCCAGGTTTTTACCTTCTTATTTTGGCTGTTACCTACCCAGGGCTTAAAACTGCAAATTACTATAATACTGCGCATCAAAATAAAACATGGTAAAAAGCATTCCAAAATGCCTTGGTTCTAAGGAAACTCAGCTCACATCTGGTTATTTCACTATTGGAGGTTAATTATCTGACAATTGCAATACGATGCACTGATCTGAATGTGTGAATGAGATAGAGACGACTGTCCAGAGTCTCCATATTAATGAGACAGGTGGCACAGAAACCCAATAAATAAAAATAAATATTGAGACGCTGGTAGGGTAGGAAAAGTTCCAAGGGAGGAATGGTATGAAGAAAGCTGGTGTTATTTTAAAAGACAGATAAAATAAATAAATGCCCCTGATAAACATCCCAAACACCCAATACGATGTAATTGTGCCGTGCAGTGATTCAGACTGGATTCTAAACAGAAGATTCCTAAAACTTGCAAGAAGTACATCTAGCACCTGTTTGCAAACATCTCAAATAGCCACTTTTTCCTGCCAGGATCTCATGGCTGTGCGATCCCAGGAAAAGACATGGCTGCTTTAAAGACTTATCAAAAGATGCAAGGTTGGGGCCTCTGCAAATCTTTTTTTTTTTTTTTAAAAAAAATTACATTCAAAGATGAGACAAAGTATTACTAACTCAAAACCCACTAATTAACAGAGCACTCTTAAAATGATTTCAGTGTATGAGGTTATGAATAACGGCTGGGTATCCACGGCCAATACTGGCTGGTGGACAGCTTCCACTGTGGTTTTGAAATACTGACATTTATTTCCCCATTATACCTTGTTGGTCGACTTTTATGATTAACTGTTCAATGGAACCAACGGGGATCTGAGATAAATAGTCTCATACCACAGATCACAAAAGCCATCTCTGCTTTTGTGACTGGCTCTTTAATCTAAAAACGGGCCAAGACTGAAGAGAAGGACAAAGCTTAGGCTGTGGAGAAAAGAATGGAAAACAATTAGTGTGTTGATGTCAGCTTAAAAGAGGTCACAGCAAGATCAATCTTTTCAGCATCTGTTCTTTAATTTAAAGAATGGGGGAGGAGAAGCTGTGTCCACTACTCATCACTATGGTAACTTTCAATATTGTACAATCAGAACCAGTTAGGTTTCCAACATCACTTGAGATGGATGGAGCTAAAAAAAAAAGAAAAAAAACCAGCAGCAGAGAAGCATTCAAATGCAGAAAGAATAGGGAATAGATATTCCTTATTTTCTAAAAGACAATTACAGGAAATGAAGTTATTTTAGGCATTTGTGGGGCAGAACTAGTTCTATACTGGTAATCCTTGACTTAAACCAGTGGTGGGATTCAAATACGTGAACAACCGTTTCTCTGTGTGGAGGCCGCTTCCGGAAGTCCATTCTGGGCCTAGGCAACAAAAAATTAGCTACCGGTTCTGCCGAAGTGGTGTGAACCTGCTGAATCCCACCACTGCTTACAACCATTTGTTTAGTGGCTATTCAAAGTTATGCTGGCACTGAAAAAGGTGACTTGTGATTGTTTTTCACACTTATGACCGTTGCAGCATCTTCATGGTCATCTGGTTAAAATCCGTCCGCTTGGCAACTGGCTCATATTTATGTCCCAGGGTCATGCGATTACCTTTTCTAGCCTTCTGACAAGCAAAGTCAATGGGGGAATCCAGATTCACTTAACAATCATTTTACCAACTTAACAACTACAGTGATTCACTTAACAACTGTGGCAAGAAGGTTGTAAAATGGGGCAAAACTTGCTTAACAACAAGATATTTTGGGCTCAATTGTGGTCGTAAGTCGGGGATCACCTGTAAGTTCTGCTCCACCTATTATTTTGGGCCAATGTCAAGGACTGAAATGCTGTTGTGACTCAGGGTCAGCCTGTGGGTCCGGCAGCCGGCTCAGATGTCTCGGATGACTCAGATGAGGGGGAGGAGGAGGGTGTGGAAGACGAACTGGATGATGATGGCTTGGAGGCTTCGCAGAGCCCTCAGCCGGGGCCCTCTTCTCAGCTGCGTGAGCCCGATAGTGCGGAGGATGATGACCCACAGCTGGCCCTGTTCAAGGACGCCCGACGCAGGAGGCAGTCGAGCAGGAACAAACAGAGAAAGGCTGTGGGACTTCTCGGGAGGAGGCACAGGGAGGCCACGCCCTGAACTCTAAATAAAAGGAGTGTTTGGGGAAGGGCTGGTTGCTGAAAGCAACCCTTCCGTTTGAGGATTCAAGTTCCAGTGTTTTTGTTTCTTGTTGTTTGAGTAATAAATCTTGGCAGACGCTTTTCAGCCTCAGACGCTCTCCAGTCTCTACTGTTTGAACAGGGGTTTGCCTTATTGCAAGGCCGGTAGCAGGCTGGTTCAGAACAAATGCCATCTGACCCAAAACAGGAATGTTTCTTCATCAACATTTTTTAAAGACAGAACTAGACACGCTGTCCATGTAGTGTATCTCAAAATAGTCATTTTTTATGTGGGTTTCAATCTAAAGGAATCACTGCCTGTAACAAAAACACACCAATATAAATAGTTCTTGTGTTGATTCCTGATATTACGAGGGCAATTTGGAAATAAACCTCTATTTGTTTGTCAATGACAGGCACTCGCAGATATAGAACTTTTATTATACACATTAGAAAACTACATTACATTACTTTTCAGCATAATCGCCATTCAAATTGAGGCACTTGTCGTAACGTCTTAAAAGGTTTGAAAGTCCTTCTGCAAAAAATATCCCGCCTGGGAATGAAGCCACCCTGTAACAGCATCGTGAAGTGCATTGAGGGAGTTTTGCTACCCAACGAACACAGAACTTGCGGTATCCCAAATTTTCTGTCACTACCTCATACAAAACAGTCTGAGAAATTTGGGGAAAGTGTAAAGAAAGTGCAGATATCATGAACAGATGGACTTCGCGGACCTTTTTGTCAATTTCCTGCACAACTTCATTGCTGACTACAGATAGGCGGTCACTTCTTGCCTCATCGTGCACATCAGTTCGTCCATCTTTAAACATGGGACACCATGACGTCCGACACCTTCAGTCATCAAGTTTGGTCCGTAAATATTACACAGTTCGTGATGAGTCGCAGTGCCGAAAGTTTTTTTTTTCGCGCACAGGAATCGTATTACTGCACACACTTCACATTTGGCGGGATTTTCTGTGGCAGGATTCATTTTCAATTGATCCAGCGGACGAGTCAACTGCAACACAATCTTCTCCTTCCATTCCTCACTGCCTACTGAACTACTGTGCACGGCGCCATAGGATGGGTGTTGCTATTCCTATTTCTTGCACATGCTCAAATGGAGGTTTATTTCCAATTGCCCTCATATTCTTATTTATTTATTTAATTTATATGCTGCCCACCTCTCCGTTGAGTGACTATTTTAATGCACCCTAGCTTTCTTTACTATTGTCATTTCTGTTTTATAGTTAAAATAATTATTAGGGTTGGTTGCACAGTCAGCCAGATGTTCAGACTGAATTTGGCATTTTTAATCACCTATCGAGTTCTTCCCAAGGACCTGGGATAGGCAGATGTGGATATTTGATGGTATTTATCATCACAGGATACAAGCTATTCCAAGTAAAACTGCCTTTTGCAATTGATTGATGGGGATTTTGTCAATGCTGACGGTGTTCAAATGATATTATTATTGGTTTGTCACACAGTCAGCCAGATGTTCAGGCTGGATTTGGCATTTTTGTTTATCTATCGAGTCCTCTCTAAGGACCTAAGATAGACAGATGTGGATGTTTGATGGTATTATAGATATTGTTGTAGGATATAAGCTGTTCTGAGTAAAGCTGCCTTTTGCAATTGACTGATGGGGAATTTGTCAATGTCGATGATGTTCAAGTGGTGCTTCAGTTGTTTTGGGATTGTACTCTATTTCTATTTGCAGGTCTTTATATTTTGTTTCGATTTGCAGGTCTTTATATTTTGTTATATTCTGCTGTCTCCAGGTACTGCCACATCCACTATCCAGTCTTGAAGACAGCAGAAGAGAAGAGAAATTGTTGTTGTTGCTGCTGCTGCTTTTATTCGATATGTGTGTTGAGAGATATGCTGCAAATTTCAGAGAATGTGAATGCTTAGTTTATTGGAACAGTCACTTCATTGCAATCTGCTTAATAATTGAAGATTGATCCAGATCAATTGATCAAGACTACAATCTAAAGAAGGTCGCAGATCAACCCAAACTAGATATATGCTAACAATGAATAATAATAATAATAATAATAATAATAATAATAATAATAATAATAATAATAATAATAATAATAATAATAATTCTCTGACATAATATTTCAGACATCTGTTGCATATTAGATATTCAGGGTTGCTGTATTTTTAATAGTGGGGAATTTCGAGGATCAAATGCAGATACTGGCATAGCAAAGTAAAGGTGGAACTTGAACACAGACAAGTTAATAAAAAAAAAGATTTTTGAGAATTTGACTGGAAGCCAACTGTGTTTGATAATGAGAAATCTAGGGGCATATATACCATGTTCAGTGGAGATATTATTATTCAATATACATCAGGAACCTATCCATCCCACCCCCCAATCAGTTCTCACTTGTTCTAATAATAGCCATGCTATTTATTCTTCAAGTTAATAGCAGCTTTTCCTGTCCCTGTTTTCCTCTTTTTGCTACTTCCCCTCAATTTACTCAGTTTTTTACCATAACAGTGCTACTGATTGTGGGAATTTACACCAGAGAAAGTAGAATTTTTTTTCCCACTTTTTCCTGTCCCTCAGCTCCTTTGTCTCTGATTATCTAATCATTGTGTGTGTTTATGTGCATGCATGCATCAGTGTGTGGCCAGTTTCCAATCATTGTTGTAATGCAGAGTATCTTAGTGTGATTCATTAAGAATGCTATATCTATATTACCTGTTGATAAGTAGACAGTAGATTAGATATCCAAATTCAATAAGCAGAGAACATTAACAAAAGACTAGAAGTTGGAAATATAATTATCACCAGTAAATGGACTTCCTGAGAGATGAACAACTTTATTTGAAGAAAAAACAGGATGCTAAAACTTTTACAGGTAGTTCTCAACTTACAACCATTCATTTAGCGACTGTTCCAAGTTACAGCAGAACTGGAAAAAAGCGACTTACAATTGATCCTTGCACTTGCAACTTTGGTTGCAGCATCCCTACAGTCATGTAATCAAAATTTGAGCACTTGGCAACCAGCAAGTATTTATGACACTCGCCTTGTCCTGGGGTCATTTGGTTACCACTTGTGACCTTCCCAGCTGGCTTCCAACAAGCTAAGTCAATGGGGAAACCAGATTCTCTTAATGACCACATGATCCATTTAACATCTACAGTGATTCATTTAACAACCGTGGCAAAAAAGCCAACCAAATCAGGCACGATTCAGTTAACAATCGCTTTGCTTGGCAACGGCAATTCTAGTCTCAACTGTGGTCATAAGTCAAGGACTCCCTGTATTACCTAATTGGCAATATATATATAAGATTATGAAGTTTCTGTTGTCACAAGGGGAAGAAAATGCTATCCTTTCTTTCTGGGAGATAGGTTTTTTTTGGCACAGATTTTGCTTCATTCATTTAGTGACGAAGTGCAGTGGAATGTAGAATGGAGTCCCAAGTGGGAGGAGGCAAAAAGGCAGAGAAGCTTGGAATGTCTAGAAGGCAGGAAGAGGGCATAGATGGCCCCTTCCTAGCAATTCACAGAGTGTATCTGTAGTTATGCAGATAGCTGCTTTAGTCTGGCAAGATTCTGTTTGCAGGCGAATGTCAGAACTGTCTACAATCAGAGTGGCTGTTTCAAAAACATCCTTTTTGGAGATTGATTGGATGATGGAGGGCTAGGAATGGGTAGTGTCTAAGCAGGGAAAAGTTTTCACTTGGGGAAATTGGTGCATGAATTTCAGTTCTGGCTTTGCATTACTGTATTTCATTTGGCTTCTAGTAAGCTATACCTTTCTCAACCCGATGCTACTAAGGATTGTTCCTACTTAGAGGCTCAGGCTGAGGCAGGTCTGACAGCGAACAACAACAAAGGAACTACTCAGCAATAACTCCAAGTGTCATTCTTGGTTCTTGGAGACTGACATGAAGGTTCTGCTCATTCATACATTATCCAAAATTGTGTTCTAGAACAGGGATCCCTAACCCCTGGTCCGTGGACCGGCACCAGGCTGCGGTATGCCAGAAACCAGGCCGCACAAAGCCCCATTGGTGGGATGCAGACAGCACACAAAACCATGCTCCCTCCAGTTCACAGAAAACCCTCTCTCCAAGGAAGAGGTCCCTGGTGCCCAAAAGGCTGGGGGCCACTGTTCTAGAACACCAATAGTATAAACACTGAATTATTCTAGGATCAAAAAAATAATGGGAAGGTTCTGTCCTACCTCTCTCCCTTTAATTGCCAGATTTCTGGAAGATCTGGCCCTTGGGTAAATTTAGAGCAGAAATAAATAAATGTGCAGTTATAGAACATCCTCTCCCATTATCCCTCAGCACTCACACGATACCCTCCATAAAGCTCCATTTCCAGGTAGCCCTTACAGGTTAGCGATAAAAGGAAACCAAGCCACCAAAGAACATGGCAGCTGGACCCCCACCAAAGCTGACACCAGCCAGAGCCTAAAACAACTCAAAAAGGTACTGCAGGATTGGAAGATATGGAGAGACTTGGCCCAGAGAATCACCAAAAGTCAAACACAACTAAGTGGATAACCCCATCATCATCCCTCCAGATAACAGCTTTGCACTGTGATTGGTTTGACTTGGTTTATTTTCCACAGGTATGCATTCCATCTCCTGGTTAGACATCTGAAAATATACTACAGTTCAGTGCGATTTGGACAACAGGTGTTCCCTCTAGCAAGCTAACACAATGCATTGTATAGCCAATTATAACTACAGGACTTTTGTGACCTCCCCTTTCCGTGGAGTCCTTGCCTCCTGTGCCATTCATTGTGAGATCCAACTGAATATTAAGACATCTAACCAAGCCATAGCTTCTCTTCATACCCACATAGTAAATAATCTCCTTTAAACTTGCACATGACCTTTCCCTGCTTAAAAGTCCCTTAGGTTTCTTGCTTGTTCATTTCTGCAAGCTTTTTTCATCTAATCCTTCAGTTAGTTCACATTTCTCCATGAGCAGCATTATAACACTTCCATGCAATAAAATAAATCTTTTTATCTAGCAAACTACATTTTGGTATATTGTGTTTGACATTCCCTGGCCTTCAAAGAGATCACTGTCATGTCATAACATTGAACATAATTACAGGAAATGTATTTTATTTTTTAAAATTTTGAATACCGTAATCAGTGTCAAAACCTTGATAATGCAAAGGAAGAATCAGGGTTGAATTATAAAACAAACACATTGCCATCAATAAAGCAAGCCAAGCTTCTTCTTTTTTTTAAAAAAGTAGCCTAATTTCTACTTGGGTATTGCTTTATTTCTATAAAATAATCTACACAATCATGATATTTGTAGAAACAAATATAGATAAACTATAAATCAGTGCTAAAGAGTTCTATACACTATCCCAACCCAACAGAAGCGCAACAAAGATGATTAGGGAACTGGGGGATAAAATATATAATGAACGGTTGCAGGAACTGGGTATGCCTAGTTTATGACATGATAGCAGTCTTCTTGTAGTTGAGGGGCTGTCACAGAGAAGAGTGAGACAACTTATTCTCCAGAGTTGTGCATATACCCACATATATTACATGACACAGAGAAACAACAATCTAGTTCTCTAACAGTAAAATGATTTCAACTCAGTTAAACCAACAAACACAATCAAAGCAGGGATTCTAGGAGTTCTAAGTCCAAAATATCTCAACGCTGTTTACTCCACATCTGCTAGGCAAATATGATGGAGATGCAGGCAAGTTTTCTGCCTTCTTCATTCCTCAAGAAAATAGCATAGATCTCTGAGACCAATAGGCTTCCCACCCATGGAGCACCATGATCAAGCACCATGACTTAGGGCAGGGGTCTTCAGACTTGGCCCTTTTATGACTTGTGGAGTTCAACTCACAGAATTCCTCAGCCAGGCATGCTGGCTGAGGAATTCTGGGAGTTGAAGTCCACAAGTCATAAAAGGGCCAAGTTTGAAGACCCCTGACTTAGGGGCATGCAAGGCAGACAGCCTGCTTACTGATTCAAATTCGGTTTGAGTGTGAATAGCAGGCATTCACCTTTTTTTAATTAATCATCAGATGTTGTAACTTTTCCTCTTCAGGAAAAAAAATCAACCTCCTGGTTACTTTAGTTCTCCAATTCTACTCAGCAGCAGTGTGATATAACGGCTCAAGTCTGGGAATGAGACAGTAGAGATCCAAGTTCAAATCCATTGTCAGCCATGGAAGCCGGGCTAACTCTTGACAAGATACTCCTTTAATCCAACCTACTTCACAGAATTGTTGTAGGATTAGAGGTAGGGAAAAAGTGGATGAAAAGTATTATATATACTGTGCTACTATGACTCCGAGACAAAAAAGTAGTTATAATTCTAACTAGTGCTAGACCCAAAAGATGGTGAGCCACACTTGAGCAGGTCAAAACCAGAGGAAACTCTGTTGGAGGTCCATATTGATCCTGATGTGTTTAGAACATTACAGGTAAGTCCTCGACTTATGACCACAACTAAATTTCTGTTGCTAAGCAAGACATTTGTTAAGTGAGTTTTGCCCCATTTTATGATCTTTCTTGCCACAGTTAATAAGTCAATCACTGCAGTTGTTAAAGCTAGTAAAACAGTTGTTAGGTGAATCTGGCTTCCTCATTGACTTTGTTTGTCATAAGGTCACAAAAGGTGATCGCATGACCCCGGGATGCCACAACTGTCATAAATATGTGTCAGTTGTCAAGTGTCTGAATCTTGATCACATGATCATGGGGATGCTGCAACAGTCATAAGTGTGACAAATGTGGCATTAACACTTCACATGATCTTGATTCTATCCCTCTGTTAATGCAGCCTAGCACTGTGTTGGCTGTTTTGGTAGCTGCAGCACACGGCTGGCTCATATCTGATTGTCCAGTAGGACTCCGAGATCCTTCTCACAGTTGCTACTATTGAGCAAGGTACCATCTACTCTATACTTGTGCATTTGGTTTTTCTTGCCTAAATGTAGAACCTTAGTTTTCTCCCTGTTGAAATTCATTTTGTTAGATAGGGCCAAATTTGAAAGTATTTCTCCTTTTCTTTTACTCCCTGGAAAAGTAGGGAGGGTCCCTTCTAAATTGCTTCCCATGTCCCCTCTGCTTCTGTGGGTTGAGATATCTTGAGATATCTCCCAAGTTCATTCCCAAATACTATGAATGGTTAGCATTAAACATCCCTGTTTGAACACCCAGGTGGTTCTTGCTTCTTTGGTTTGGAAGCTATGGACCTTGACTCGAATTGAGGTCTACCACTAAAGAGCCACACATAGCTTTGATCACACTTGAAAAAGATATTTAAAAACCCAGTGTGCACATAGAAGTGAGCAACCAAAATGCGTAAGTCATGAGTAAAACCTAAGTATATTTTATGATGTATGTCGCCCAGAGTCTTAGGTTGAGATTGGATGGCTATAGAAATCAAATCAGTCAAATCAAACAAATCAAATGAGAAAAAGCTAGAATGTAAGGATCCTTTAGCTCAGAAAAAGAAAAGATAATCAAAGGGGACAGGACTGATGGGTGTAAAATTATGCATGGACAAGGAAAAGCATTTCTCCCTCTTTCAAAATACCGGGACTAGGATCAGGACTAACTAACTTGATTCAGGTTTTGCAAACCAGTTGTTAAATTCTTCCTTTTCCTCTGAGGAAGAGCAAGAGTTCGGGAGTGTCAAGACTGAGCAGAACACTCATAATTTCCAAGAGCTGGACAAGGTGCTCACCTCCACCCTCTCGGTGTCTGAAATCCCACCAACTTCCTCCTACGCAGCTAGCTATGGCTTCTAATGTTGTACAACAGCTTCTATATCTCAGGAACAAGAGTAGGCTGATTCCCCGATAGGCACAATCCAAGAGGACGTTCTTAGAGCAACAATAAAGTTGGAGAAGAATCAGAAGTTGGGACCGAACTGGTGGTTGCCAAATTTAGATAATCGTCTTAACCAGAAGTTCATCCCATGAGGCTAATTGGAAGGAGGCTATAAACCAGGGGTGTCAAACTGGCGGCCTGCGGGCTGGATGTGTCACACGCAGGCCACACCCACCCCGTCTCCACAAAGGCAAAAAACATCACGATACATTACGATACATCACACGATGTGATTGAGTTTGACACACCCGTGCTATAAACAGACAAATGATGTTTCCCACATCATTGTTCAATTCTCTATCCTAAGACATAGTGCTGAGCATCAAGTTGAATAGTTTTAAAAAGAGACTGTGGAAATTCACAGAGGATAGAATTATCAAGGACCATCGGTCTGGGAGATTTCATGTTACTTCCTAGATTTGTTCCCAGAAGAACAAAAAAGGAGGCGAGAGGAGTATCTCCATCTCCTAGTTGGGAACATTCATTCCAGAAGCATCTGGTTGGAACGGTGAGAAACAAAATGTCGGACTAAGACTTTGTTCTGGTCCACCACAACTATTGTCGTGTTTCAGCTGAAAAATTAAAAGATGTGAGCTGGCCCATGAAACTAAGAAGTTTCTCAAAGTAGAATCCCAGAAATAGCAATCACCTATATCCTGAAAATAGGGCTGAGATATCTGGCATGAAAGATTGTTTATTAACTTCTAATGGTGGCCAGGATTCTTTCGGCCCAGGTTTAGCAACCTGCCTCAACTAGAGGCTGGCATGTTTACAGCAAAAGCATCTTGCAGACCACACTCTCTGCTAGAAGACAGGAGAGATGGCAGGACACTGCTCCGCTGCCTTAGAACACTCTCAGACTATTTTGTGGGGGAAACACCTTTTGAGATGCTATTTGTTTGCTATGCAACTGATCATTCTGGGAGAAAGAATTCATCTAGTGCCACCCTTCTCATAGGTGCTGGACCACTAGATGGAGACAATTTAAAGTGAACGCTCCAGAAGGAATATGGATAAATCAAATATGACTAACTTTTCCTGGCCACCTGCAGGAGTAACCTGCAAGGCAAGATCAAAGATTATGTATTAATACATTCTCTCCTTCCCCTCCCTTCTCTCTTTCTAAAGCAAGGAGATGTTTTTTAAGAGCATAATAGCTGCAAACAAAAATATATAGCAAATCTGTGCCCTCTGTTTTGGGGTATTCACCTTATATAGTAAGGGAAAATATGTGCATGCAGAAACACCTACCAGCTGGGAAGGATATATTTTGAAATTAACCAGAAACTTCAAAATAGACGTAGAGATAGGAGCAGCAGGAATCCAGCAACTACTGTGCTTTTTGGCTGAGCCTTAGCTTTCTTACTAGCACTGCAGCTGGAAAAACCCATTTCTCAGCTGTAAACACTTTGTATGAAAATTCCCACACGTTTGGATGTGCAGTTCTAGCAAAACATGCTCAGTGGGAAGTTGGTTGCAGGTTCTGATTATCTAAAACTTGTAAAGTGTTTATGTTTCTGTTTCTGTTTATTGGACTTATATACCGCCCTTCTCCCGTAGGACTCAGGGCGGTTCACAAGGAATTTAAAATAACAATACAAATGACAAAAGTTAAGAACAATTAAAATAATTAAATTTTGTCCTTGAATAAAATAAAACCCCTGTTAAACTCCAATTAAAACCCAATTAAAATAAAATTACAATTAAAATTCTCAGTCCTGGCCAGAAAGCTCGAAGAGCCAGGTCTTCAGGTCCCGGCAGAATGAACGAAGGTCAGGGGTAGTCCTGAGCTCTACGGGCAGCTGGTTCCAAAGGGCAGGTGCACCCACAGAGAAGGCCCTCCCCCTGGGTGTTACCTGCCGGCAATCTTTTACCAGCGGTACCCTGAGAAGACCCTCCCTCTGGGAGCGCACAGGACGAAGGGAGCTTGATGCCGGCAGCAGGTGTTCCCTCAAATATCCCGGACCCAAGCCATTTAGGGCTTTATAGGTCATCACCAGCACGTGGGCTTGACCTGTCTCTGTAAATTTCACTGATGGGATGTAGGCAAAGGGACTCACCATAGGCAGAAAACTAGCATGGATCTCTACATATACAAGTCCCTCAGTTTCTCTATTTGCTCTTTTTTTTTTTAAAAAAAGAGAGAGAGAGAGAGAGTGGGGGGAGAAACAGATTAATTTCCATGCAATTAATGATCTTGTTGAAAGGTCTGTTTTACAGCTGCTGCGGCTGCTGCTGAAAAATGATGACAAGAAAGGAAATGAAAAATCAAAGGAGGAAACAATTATAACAATATTCACGGCAACTATTTACTTATTTAATAAGCCTTGGAGAGAAGGGAGAAGGTAATCAAGAGAGTATGTTTTATTGTGGATTAAGATAATATTTAATTTAGCTTTCCTTTTAAAGATCCATTCAATCATCCGTTAGGGTTTTCACGTCTCAAGCAATTGCAAGGGAATTCTAGGAGTTCAGCTGGCAATTGTACAAAAAGGGATTTTTTCCAAGGCAAAGAGCTTCTACTGCTCCCTTTTCAAGAGGGCAAACGGGACGGGCCACAAAATGTTGCAATGTAGAATAGTCCTACTTTCCCCCTCCCCAGAATATATCACTTTATTCCTTCTGTTACATTTTTTTTCCATTCCCACCATTAGCACCACTATCATGCCTGTTTAACTTATTACATCTTTCCCCCAGTACTTCTGCAAATCCAAGAATTTCTGAATCTCTTTCCTCTGATGCATGGATGCTACTGCTTTAATTCCTTAAGGGGTGCCCCAATTTATGATGTAAGAAAACCAAAAGTTGCTTGCATCTGTGGTGAACACCTCTCACTCAGTCCAATGAAAGAGAACTGGCTTTCAAACTTTATTCTAAGGCCAAAGAGGATTTCAAAAGAGTTCTGTCTTACACTTACTGAGTTAGAAAGTGACCAAGCAATGTACATGCAATTGTCTCTCTGCAATCTGAAAGCCTCCTTGGCTTCCTAGATTTTAATACCAATAAATCTCATGAGAACTCCCCCCCACCCCACCCCCCACCCCTTTCAAGCTTTTTCTCATTATGTAATACAGCCAGGCAGGAATGCTTCAGAGTATTGAGAAGGTATGGAAAAGGGTATTATATACAACACATACAGTATATTCAGTGTCACCAGGAAAATTTTAGTAAAAATCTGCAAAGTTTTTTTTTTTAAGCATCAAATTGTACATTTCAGGTGACCCTTTTTAGCACACTATTTCTCAAAACATGGATTCTATGCATGGGTATGCATTTTTAAATAGAGAGCGAGATAGATAGATAGATAGATAGATAGATAGATAGATAGATAGATAGATAGATAGATAGATAGATAGATAGATAGATAGACAGACAGACAGACAGACAGACAGACAGACAGACAGACAGACAGACAGACAGTCATAGAAGATAGCTAGATAGATAGCTAGATAGCTAGATAGCTAGATAGCTAGATAGATGATAGATAGATAGATAGATAGATAGATAGATAGATAGATAGATAGATAGATAGACAGACAGACACAGACAGACAGACAGACAGACAGACAGACAGACAGTCATAGAAGATAGCTAGATAGATAGCTAGATAGCTAGATAGCTAGATAGATGATAGATAGATAGATAGATAGATAGATAGATAGATAGATAGATAGATAGATAGATAGATGATAGATAGATGATAGATAGATGATAGATAGATGATAGATAGATAGATAGATAGATTGATTGATTGATTGATATAGATAGATAGATAGATGATAGATGATAGATAGATAATAGATAGATGATAGATAGATAGGTAGATAGATAGGTAGATGATAGATATAGATAGATAGATAATAGATAGATAGATAGATAGATAGATAGATGATAGATAGATAGATTGATTGATTGATTGATAGATATAGATAGATAGATAGATGATAGATGATAGATAGGTAATAGATAGATGATAGTTAGATAGATAGATAGGTAGATAGATAGGTAGATGATAGATATAGATAGATAATAGATAGATAGATAGATAGATAGATAGATAGATAGATAGATAGATAGATAGATAGATAGATAGATTTTTGAAATTTCTGAATAGTGACGGCCAATGAGGGAGGAATGAGGGAGTGACTCACATGCTTGCTAGCACAGAAGGGCTGGCTGGGGGTGTAAGTGGTCAACAGGTGAGCCCTCTTCCTCCATTAGGGGAGGGGGCCCATGGGGACCAGAATGAGGAATAGTTGTACAATTTCCCTCACAGTCCAAAGCTTTGTCTCCTCCTCCCCATAAAAAGGGACAGGGAGTTCCACAGATCAGAGGAGAAGGGGGAAGCTTCACAGGGGTTTGCCTGTGAGTCATGAGGGGAGGGGAGGTGGCACAAACCTATATCCTATGAGGGAAAAGGGAGGATGAGAGAATGACTGAGACGCCTGCTAGCAAGTTGGGGCTGGCTGAGGGGCGCTGGTAAGGGCTGAGCCCTCTTCCTCCCTGGACAAGGAGCCCATGAGGACATGCCAAAATGGAGAATCAGGATGAAGGTTTCCTCACAGTCCACAGCTCCCTTTTTCCCCCCCTCCAGCCAGCAAACTGGCAGGCAGTTTCATGGGATGGAGGAGGAGGAGGAGGAGGAGGAGGAGGCAGCTTCACTAGGAGGATCATCAGGGGACAGAAAAATGCACAAACCTATATTATATGTGGCAAGAAGAATGCCCTAATGCATTGGCTCTTTTATGACTCGTGGACTTCAACTCCCAGAATTCCTGAGCCAGCCATGCTGAGGGGAAAGGGAGAGGTTTCCATGCTGAGCCATGCTGGCTGAGGAATTCTGGGAGTTGAAGTCCACGAGTCACAAAAGGGCCAAGGTTGCCTACTCCTGGCCTAGGCTGCTTTATGACTGGTGGACTTCAACTCCCAGAATTCCTGAGCCAGCCATGCTGAGGGGAAAGGGAGAGGTTTCCATACTGAGCCATGCTGGCTCAGGAATTCTGGGAGTTGAAGTCCACGAGTCATAAAAGAGCCGAGGTTGCCTACCCCTGCCCTAATGGGTCATGGGCTGTCTAGTCACGTTCTGAAAGAGAGGAATTAAAATGGAAAACCAAATTTCTAAAAAAAAAAACAACCCAACCCCATAAATAAGCAGCTGGTGTTGGCTAAAACTGGATGGCAGAAGGAAAGTAATGCTGGATGTAAAAGAAAAAGGATTTCAGACTTTGCGGGGGTGGGGTGGGGAATGAAATAAAAAAGGAAGACAAAAGCATTAAACTAAGAAGATTAAAATACTGAAAGAATAGTGTAGAAGTCAATAGAATAAGGAATTAAGTAGCCGAAAAGCATCTTATGAAGAATTAAAATTTTAAGGGGGATTCTGTTGTCAAAATGGTATAAAAGAGGAGAAATTTGAGGAGGGGGGGGGAAGCACACACCTGCTGGGCGCCATCATGATCTCTGTCCCATTAAACAATAATTCCACACCAAAAAAAATGCAAATTGTATAGTATTAGAGAATGGGTAAACATGAAATACTAGTAATGGTATTTTTTTTATTTAGTGTGTGCATTTACAGATCATTGTAAATATAATACAATAGCGTACAGACCATTACACTCTACAACAAAACAGTAAGTTAATCAATACATTTCCTAATGTCAACACAGCCACAAGAAAACTTGTTTACTTTTATCCTGCCACTACTATTTTTTTTTTTAGCTAACTCAAGGCGCTGAACACATCTACTATTCCTTCCTCCTCCTATTTTCTCCACAACAACCCAGTGAGGTAGGCTGGGTGGAGAGAAGAATGACTGGCCCCAAATCACCCAGCCAATGACTTTTTAACCTTTTCAATTTAATTTTTTTAATTTAAATATTTAAACATATGAAATAGTAATAATAGTTCTTCCAACTTTATGGGGCCCCTACAAATAGGTATGTGTCTGAGCTGAGTTTCCAATTATGATAACCTTTGAAGATCCCAAACTATCGATATTAACTGGTTTTGGAAACACACTCCGAGCAAGGACACCTTTGACAAAGTGCAGAACTACTACAAGCCATTTAACGGGCCCTGATTAATTGCACCTTGCACTAATTGTGCTTTCATCCTTTCCTCAAAAGCATACCATGCAGTACACGAGTCCAGTGGCTTCCGCAGCAGTAGAAAAATCTCAGCGTATTGCACCAATCTCATGCAAGTTCCATCCCTTTGGACAGGAACGGCCATACCACAGAGGGCAGTGCTTTTACGGTGGGTTTGAAACAAACAGGTAAATTATGATATTTTATTTTTTTTAAAGTAGCTGCAACAAAACACTGCATTGTTCTGAGCTTGGAAGAAAAAAATATGGTCATTTTAAGCAGGACGGTTGCAACCGTCCTAGGGATCAAACCTAAAGGGGGCCCCACTTTGAAACTGATCTAAAAAACAACAACAACCCAACAAAAGCCCTGATTTCAATGTTCTGGTCTCAAATTAAAACCAGCATATTCTGAAAGACGCTTCCTCCTTCTCCCTCTTCTTCTTCCTCCTTCTCTTCCTCCTCCTCTCCTTTCCTCTTCTCCTCCTCCCCCTCCTCCTCCCCCTCCCTTTTCTTCCTCCCCTTCCCCTTCCTCCTCCTCCTTCTTTTTCCCCTTTTTCCTTCTCTTCTTTCCTCTTCTCCTCTTCTCCTCCTCCCCTCCTTCTTCTTTTCCCCCTTCTTCCTCTTCTTTCCTCTCCTCCCCCTCCTCCTTCCTTTTCTTCCTCCTCTTCCCCTTCTTCTTCCCCTTCTTCCTCCTCTTCTCCTCCTCCCCCTCCCTCTTCTCCTCCCCCACCTCCTCCTTCTTCTTCCCCTTTTTCTTCCTCTTCTTTCCTCTTCTCCTCCTCCCCCTTCCCTCTCCCCCTCCTCCTTCTTGCTTTTCTTCCTCCTCTTCCCCCTCCTCCTTCTTCCTCCCCTTCTTTCCTCTTCTCCTCCTCCCCCTCCCTCTTCTCCTCCCCTCCTTCCTTTTCTTCCTCCCCTTCCCTTTCCTCCTCTTCCTCCTTCCTTTTCTTCCTCCCCTTCTTTCCTCTTCTCCTCCTCCCCCTCCCTCTCCCCTCCCCCTCCTCCTCCTTCTTCTTGCTTTTCTTCTTTCCCTTCTTCCTCCTCCTCCTTCTTCCTCCCCTTCTTCCTCCTTTTTTCCCTCTTCTCCTCCTCCTCCTCCTCCTTCCTTTTCTTCCTCCCCTTCTTTCCTCTCCTCCCCCTCCCCCTCCCTCTTCTCCTCCCCCTCCTCCTTCCTTTTCTTCCTCCCCTTCCCCTTCTTCTTTCCCTTCTTCCTCCTCCTTCTTCCTCCTTTTTTCCCTCTTTTCCTCCTCCCCCTCCTCCTTCCTTTTCTTCCTCCCCTTCTTTCCTCTTCTCCTCCTCCCCCTCCCTCTCCCCTCCCCCTCCTCCTCCTTCTTCTTGCTTTTCTTCTTTCCCTTCTTCCTCCTCCTCCTTCTTCCTCCCCTTCTTCCTCCTTTTTTCCCTCTTCTCCTCCTCCTCCTCCTCCTTCCTTTTCTTCCTCCCCTTCTTTCCTCTCCTCCCCCTCCCCCTCCCTCTTCTCCTCCCCCTCCTCCTTCCTTTTCTTCCTCCCCTTCCCCTTCTTCTTTCCCTTCTTCCTCCTCCTTCTTCCTCCTTTTTTCCCTCTTTTCCTCCTCCCCCTCCTCCTTCCTTTTCTTCCTCTCCTTCCCTTTCCTCTTCTTTCCTCTCCTCCTCCCCCTCCCTCTTCTCCTCCCCCTCCTCTTCCTTCTTCCTTTTCTTCCTCCCCTTCCTCCTCCTCCTTTCCTTCTTCCTCCTCCTCTCCTCCTCCTCCTCCTTTTTATGTGCAACTTTTCCACTGCTGTAATCTTACAGCCATCTAGCCGCAGACCTTCAGCCAGGGCTCTGCTGTAACCAGCAATGATTTTTTAAAAAAAAAAAACCTAGGAAGGCCTTGTAGAAAACGAAGATGCTCCGCCTGAGTTGAGCGTGAAAAGGACAAATCCGTTGGTTGAAGTCAAGCACGGAAAAGTTTCTAGAGACCTGTTACCTTCCAGTAACAACGTTTCATGTTATACTTTTGACAAGACACTTGGAAATCCTTTACTGAGAGGGTTTTTCTGATCTACAGCAATGCCTTTGAGCAATAAAACATAATTTTCTTCTTGAAAGAAGAGGGTACTCCAAACAACAAAAACACCTTTGTTATAAAAGACATAAGTAAAAACAGCTTTCAAAAGCAGTGTGCCTTCGTCAAAAGAGGGGAAAGGTAATTGCAAACGCAGGTAGTCCCAACTATGCCGTACAGCAAGGTGCTTCATGGGCAGATAAAGGCAATAATTGGTGTCGGAGAAGTGTTGCATTTCGTTGTTGCTTCAGGCATCAAAATATCTTGGGATAACACTGAATTGCAGCATTTTCTTTAGCGGATAGCAAATGTCTATCGAGTGGATGGGGAAGTACGTGGATAAGTTTTAACCCCCTTTTAACATTGATGCTAGTAAAGCAGTCGCTAGCTTTTCATTCTCTGCATTTTGTTTCCTGCAGCAGACCGAGATTTTTAGAGTTTGTCATAGGTTACCCTGAATAAAGTAAAAGGATTTCTAGTAATTGCTATGGAATGAAAAGAAACTAACCAGCATATGGGATCAGATATTTTCTTTCATAATCAAGCCAACCGAGATGTTTATGAGCTGTGAATGTTATATATTGACCTCAAAGGTAAACTAAGGCACAGAATTATTGTTGAGAAAGTTACTTCTTGCAAAACGGCATGCCCTTGTAACTAAATACCTCCACAACAAGAAATATCTTAGCTTACTTTTAGTCTACTTTCAATAGGAACGGTCAATTCTATCACTTTTTCTCCTTCTCTGTTATTTGCCTTTTTTTTCTTTTCGCTGATGAAGAAATAGAAAGATGCTGGCACTTAAACACACAGAGCTGGTGGGGGGGAGGGAACCCACAGTTTCTGCCACTAAAAATGCAGTTGTGCAATTTCTGGTTCTGTAGAAGCCTTCCCAGTTGCAATGTATGGCAGTGAAAGTTGGACCATAAGAAAGGCTGAGCGCCAAAGAATTGAGGCCTTTGAACTCTGGTGCTGGAGAAGACTCCTGCGAGTCCCTTGGACTGCAAGGCGATCAAACCGGTCAGTCCTAGAGGAGATCAACCCTGACTGCTCTTTAGAAGGCCAGATCCTGAAGCTAAAACTCAAATACTTTGGCCACCTAATGAGAAGGAAGGACTCACTGGAGAAGAGCCTAATGCTGGGATAGATCGAGGGCAATAGAAGAAGGGGACGACAGAGAATGAGGTGGATGGATGGAGTCACTGAAGCAGTAGGCGTGAGCTTAAATGGACTCCAGAAGATGGTAGAGGACAGGAAGGCCTGGAGGAATGTTGTCCATAGGGTCGCGATGGGGCGGACACGACTTCGCAGCTAACAACAACAAGAAGCCTAGGCACAGCTGGCAGGTGGAGTTAAATGCATTATCAGCTTAGGATCTTTATGTTCCCACAGTTGATCAAAGTCCACACACACACACACACACACACACACACACACACATTCCATTGACCCTTTTCTGGTGCCAATTTAGTGTTGAACTTTAGTTGACTAAATTCCAGTGTTTAGGCTTGAATAAATCTTGTATGTTGCCACCTAATTGATAGTCCTGATTCTTTGGTCCTGACAGCTTCAATATTTTAGGGGAATCCAAGCAAAGGAATCGGCACCTAAACCATGGCGATACAAAAAAGACAAATCTGTGTTATGATATCCTAATGATATCCGTCTGCATGTCTTAAAATTTGTCAAGGTTGAGAAATATTGGAGTCGAGCAACATGGAATTGTTTGATTTTATCCTGTTGCACTATCATCGTATTTGGGGTTGACATAAATAGGATTGCTAACACAATTCTGGATCAAACGACCTTCACTCGTTTCGCCAGGACTTAAAAACCTGGTTGTTTGAATTGTCTGGCCTGGACTGAGGGATTTTAAATTATATTAATTAAATTAAATTAAATCAAATTAAATTAATTTTAAATTTTAATTTTTAATGTTTCTTAATTGTGGGCTGTATTAATTTAATTTAAGGGACGCGGTGGCTCAGTGGGTTAGGACGCTGAGCTTGTCGATCAGAAGGTCGGCAGTTTGGCGGGTCGAATCCCGAGTACCGCGTAACAGAGTGAGCGCCTGTTACTCGTCCCAGCTTCTGCCCACCTAGCAGTTCGAAAGCACGTAAAAATGCAAGTAGAAAAATAGGGACCACTCCGGTGGGAAGGTAACAGCGTTCCGTGCGCCTTTGGCGTCTAGTCATGCCGGCCACATGACCACGGAGACGTCCTCGGACAAACGCTGGCTCTTCGGCTATGAAACGGAGATGAGCACCGGCCCCTAGAGTCGGAAACGACTAGCACGCATGTGCGGGGGAACCTTTACCTTTACCTTTACCTTATTAATTTAATTTAATTTTATTCTCTCTTTTGTATTGTTTTTAACTTGCCCTGTGAACCGCCCTGAGTCCTTCGGGAATAGGGCGGTATATAAATTCAACTAACAAATAAATAAATAAATAAATAAATAAATAAATAAATAAATAAATCACAATGAATGAAAGATGACTATCATTTTCTTGATTATATCCCCAGCATTTCAGATTTATCAAAAATTGCACTGGGTGCTAGGGTAAAATGGCTATCAAAAGAGAATGAACAGGAGGCAAAATCTATATAGGTCACCCAGAGTAGTCCCAAGGCAAGAGAGAGAGAGAGAGAGAGAGAGAGAGAGAGGGAGGGAGAGAGAGAGAGAGAGAGAGAGAGAGAGAGAGAGAGAGAGAGAGAGAGAGAGAGAGAGAGAGAGAGAGAGAGAGAGAGAGAGAGAATGTTAAATGTTAAATAAGTTGTGCCTCATTTTGCGAACTTTTTTGCCACAATAGTTAAGCAAACAATGTAGCTTGCTTAACAACTGTGTAGCAAACCGGGCTTCCCCCATCGACATTGGAAGCCCATCGGGAAGGTTACAAATGGCGATCACATGACCCCGGGACAGTGCAACCGTCATAAACACACGCCAGTTGCCAAGTGCCCAAATTTTGATCATGTGACCATAAGGGATGCTGCGGTAGTCGTAAGTATGAAAACATGTCACAAGTCACTTTTTTCTGTGTTGTTGTAACTCTGAACCATCCCTAAATGAATGGCTGTAAATTGACGACTACCTGCCCATTTTTTAAAAAGTTAAGCCACAGCTTAACGTGGTGCTTATGCTCCATCCAAATCACACAAGACATATGCCCAAACAGACAAATATTAGAAAGTGCATCTACTATAGATTAATTTTTCAAAGTACACGTTTAACCAGGACATGGTTTGAGAGTCACTACAAGTATTTATTTATTTATTTAAATGGCTATCAAAAGAGAATGAACAGGAGGCAAAATCTATATAGGTCACCCAGAGTAGTCCCAAGGCAAGAGAGAGAGAGAGAGAGAGAGGGGGGGGGGAGGGAGAGAGAGAGAGAGAGAGAGAGAGGGAGGGAGGGAGAGAGAGAGAGAGGGAGGGAGAGAGAGAGGGAGAGAGAGAGAGGGAGAGAGAGGGAGAGAGAGAGAGAGAGAGAGAGAGAGATAATATGATGTGTAGCAACAGTTTTTATATATATATTTAGTAGCTGTCAGCATTTCAGCTATGTCTTTTTAAAGGGAGGAAAAAAGCCAACTTCTGAGCAATATTTTTTTCAAAGTTGTTCCATTTATAATGTAACATCTGAAGGCTACCTCTCCTCTTAACATCTTTTTTTTTCTTTATGATTATCATCACAACTAAATTTGAAGCTCTGTTAAACTTGCATGTTGTTAGAGTTTCTCTTCTCTCAATTTGTTTAGCATATAAAACTAATGGTTTTTTTTAAAAAAAATAAGTTTTAATGCCTGGTACCTCCAAGAAAAGATTTCCCCCAAATCCTTAGATCTGTTGCTGCTACTACCAAAATGTGAATAGGCCATCTGCTTGCACTCAGGATGTGCTCTTATTTTTTTTAACAATTATCGTTATTCTTCTTCCTTCTCCTCCTCCTCCTCCTCCTTCTTCTCTTTTTCCTTCTCGTGCTCCTCCCTCTTCTTCTCCATTACCTTCTTCTTTTTTACAACTGAAGTTGTAATGGGTATGGCAGCAATCAATTATTTTGGGCAGAATTGGGGATCTTTTTTCTTATATTTGGGAGAGTATTTACTTTTTCAGCAAAAAAAAAATAGATTCAGAGGCTTGTGTTTCTTAATGGGGGGTGGAGGGATATGTTTTTTTTTATCAAAATTAGCTGGAAAAAGCATAACTGTAATCCAGAAATTTCCTGATGAAATTTAGCAACATTATCTGCAAAAAGAAGAGTCCAAATAATTAAACACACCAATAATTTACCGAGAAAGTTATTGCAAGCAATATATGATTCTCCAGTTTCTCACAAGGTTTTTTTTTATTATTTCTGAATCTAGCTTCAAATTGGTTTTTTTTGTATTTGTCTTTTTTTTCTTACTCTCTCTCTCTCTTGCACATTTGTGCTCAATCCACAGACCATGCACACTCTGGTCTGTTGTTCTATTCTTTCTGTCGTTCTTTCTTTTCACTTCTAAAAGAATGTAGAAGATTGTGGGTGCCTGCACAGGGCACCTCCATCCCTTCATTTTTGAGAGAATCATTATGGGATGCCTTGCAATCCTGTGAGCAAACAAAGCCACCATCCAGGCAAGCAGTTTTTTCTACCCCATGTGGGGTTTCTTTTCAAAGCAATGAGAAAAAAGCCCCACTGTCTGATTAGAGAGCCCTGAAGGAGCGAGAAGATCAACTATGTAATGATGGAAGAAGTAGCAGAAGGGTTAAGCAGCAGTATTTCCCTGACTCCTACAGTTCTTGCTCGCTGATCTTCTCCAAGCCCCCAAACTCTCTCTTCCTAACAACATTCTCACACTGAACTTTCCCAGAAGAGTGCAAAAAAATAAAAAAATAATAGCCTGGGTTGAAACCTCATCCTTGGGAAAATGTGTCAGTCAAGACCCATGGTGCCCAATTATATCTGCATTGTTTTTGCTGAAAGCCTTTTTCAGAAGAGGAGGAGGAGGAGGAGATAGATAGATCAGAGGTTAAAGCAGTAGGCTAGAGACTGGGTGATAGTAAGTTCTAGCCCCACTTTAGGCATGAAGTCAGCAGCACCTTGGAACAGTCCTCTCTGGAGGAGGAGGAGGAGGAGGAGGAGGAGGAGGAGGAGGAGGAGGAGGAGGAGGAGGAGGAGATAGATCAGAGGTTAAAGCAGTAGGCTAGAGACTGGGTGATAGTAAGTTCTAGCCCCACTTTAGGCATGAAGTTAGCAGCACCTTGGAACAGTCCTCTCTGGAGGAGGAGGAGGAGGAGGAGGAGGAGGAGGAGGAGGAGGAGGAGGAGGAGGAGGAGGAGGAGGAGGAGGAGGAGGAGGACCTAGTGGAACCGTTTCCTCCAGATGTTGTGGGTGCTCCATCATTGTAGGCGTTTAAGAAAAGACTGGATGGCCACTCTTCTGGCCACTCTTCTGGAACCCTCCTGCTTGAGCAGAGGGTTAGACTAGAAGACTTCTAAGGTCCCTTCCAACTCCGTCATTCCGAGAGGGAGGAGGAGGAGGAGGAGGGGAAGGAGGAACATTAATTTGCTTAATTCGCCCTCGCCTTATTTTATTTCATAGAGCAGGAGAAGTTGGATTCATTTTCTAAATGTACCCTCTCCGTGTTTTACATTCTGCAAATATTATTCACAACTGTATTTGTGTCATTTCCAGTTTAGAAGACTCAAAGAGTCTTCTTTCCCCCATTTTCTCCCTCTGCACCCCCCTCCCCTCAGTTCAGAGAAGTAAACCGTTACAAAAGCCAGCACAATAGTCCTTCCATCCTCACAGCCTTAAAGCCCAAAGAGCAAACTGGAATTTTCTGTCACCCCAGTCCCAGGATGCATTAAAGTCTAGTAAAAGGAGCTGAATGCCAGGCAACACGCTCCAATACGCAGATGCTTTTTTTTGTGGGGTCAGGACCATCGTGTGAAAGCAATTAGTGCTCCAGCACTGGCTGTGCTGCTGGGAGGAAACAGAAACAGCTAAAAATCATCCCATAAAAAGGAAAGTGGAGTGGACTAAAAAAAAAAAGAAAATTTTCCAAAGCCCCTGAAGGCAGGACAAGAAGCAACGGATGGAAACAACTCAAGGAGAGAAGCAACCTAGAACTAAGGAGAAATTTCCTGACAGTCAGAACAATTAAATCAGTGGAACAATCTGCCTCCAGAAGTTGTGAATGCTCCAACACTAGAAGTTTTTAAGATGAGACTGGACAGCCATTTGTCTGAAATGGTATAGGGTTTCCTGCCTGAGTGGGGAGTTGGACTAGATGACCTCCAAGGTCCCTTCCAACTCTATTATAATTATTATAATTATAATTATAATTATTGTTATTATTGTTATTATTATTGTTGTTATAATTATCATTATTACTACTACTATTACTATTATCTTCATCATCATCATCATCATCATTATAAAATCTTATCCTTAGCTGAGTTGGACGTAAGAAGAAGAAACGACGATTTCCCCTTCTCTGGATTTTATTTTAAGAATGATTTTGTCATGAATTGCACAAAGGTAGAAGCAGGAGAACTATTTTCTGACCCTTACTCTGTCATATACGTAATCCAAAGTGGTTTTCCCCCTTATCCTCATTTTCTCAAAAGCCACAGTGCAGTAGTACTACAGTGGGAAAATTTGGTTGTGTCTGTGTGTGTGTGTCTGTGTGTGTGTGTGTGTTTTAAGCCTACCACGTCTAGCTTGCCAAAATCCAGGTAGCCCCTAGAGGGCCCCCCAAGTCCTAGTTTTTCTCTTACTCTTTGCCTCCTCCTTGCGTTCGCCTGGATATTTGCAAATCCAAATTTGGCAGCCCTTCATTTTATATTTATTTTTTTGGAAAAAAAAATTTCCTCCTCCCACCCAGCCCTCCCTTTAAAGAACAGCATCAATTAAACCCAAGGGAGAAGGGTGAAGTTTACCAGTTAATTAGTCCAAGGATGTGCTCCTTTCATGTGTAATTCAGAACAGGAACACCTGGAGTGAGGCACTTCAAAGCGCCAGGGAGGAAGGGGGAAACAGGAGGAGGGGAGGGGAGGGGAGGGGGGGACCTGAACAATGTGAGGTAGGTCACACAAGAGAAAGCCACAGCACCAGAGGAGAAAAGGAGAGGGGGGTGGGGAAAGAAACTTTGTAGATCTGACCTTCACCCAATAGTACATAAAGCATTGACAAAGCAAGCCGCCTTTTCTGGCCCACAGAGAAGAAACACCTTTGAGAGTCAGGCTTGGGGAGGGGTCAGAGGGGGAGAAGGGAGGAAAAGTAGCCCTTGGCAGCCATAAACTGTCTGACAAACTCATTAAAAAGAAAAGGGAGGTGTGTTACAGATCAGAGTAGAACAATCCCGAATCAGCTTTCCCGCCCCCCCCCCCAGATGCTGATGGTTTTGACAGGTCTGCTAAAGGAAAGGAGGCTGTGCTTGGTGACCCATCCTAGAAGGTTGGACTACAGGCCCCATGATGCCTTGCTCTTGGTGAACTGTCAGGGGACCAGGGGAGCTGGAAACTAAAATATCTAGAGCGGACCAAGCAAGCTACCTGGTGTCCTGTCGTGTGTTTGTGTATTGAGTCTTCAATGTCTATGTTGCTTTTTTTTCTTTCTTTCTTTCTCTCTTTCTCTCTTTCTTTCTTTCTTTCTTTCTTTCTTTCTTTCTTTCTTTCTTTCTTTCTTGGAGTTAGTTTTTAATTATTTGTATCCTATCTCTATAATTTTTACAAATAACTCAAAGGATGAACATATCCAATAGACCAGGGGTAGGCAACCTCGGCTCTTTTATGACTCATGGACTTCAACTCCCAGAACTCCTGAGTCAGCATAGCAATATTTGCTACCTTCTCTCTAAGGGATTTCAAATGTTCTTGTTAATCCATTTTTAGAACTGATTGCTGGGTGATTTTCATCTGCTTTGTTTGTTTGAAACCAGGTTTTGAAACAAATAAGCATTTAAATAATGGTCAAATAGTTATCCAGGAAGGAAGAGATTCACAAAGGAAACAATTTATGGGAAAATTAAAATCAAAACACCCTTGCCTTCTTATAGAATTCTATTTATATTTTTATGAAATGCAGTTCTTTATTAGAGTACCATATATTTTTTTTAACCGAACAACACTCTAGTTAATAGCTAGGCTATTTTCCAAAACATATTAAATTTTAATCTATTTTGTCAGATTTATATCCTACTTTTTCTTCTGGAGCTCAACAAGCCATAGCTAGTGCACCCACCTCCTGTTTTCCTTGCTATATCAATCCTACAAGCTAGTGTAGGCTGAGAGAACATTTCTAATCTGAAGTCAGCCATTGCACTGTCATGGATGAAGAACCATGGAAATCGAGGTGCCAATGACAGTGCAATGGCTGACTTCAGATTAGAAATGTTCTCTCAGCCTACACTAGCTTGTAGGATTGATTTGTCTGAAATGGTGTAGGTTCTCCTGCTTGAGCAAGGGGTTGGACTAGAAGACCTCCAAGGTCCCTTGCAACTCTGTTATTCTATTATGCAGTGGGCAGGGGTGGCCACTGGAACTTCAAATCCAAATCATTTCAGAAGAGAAGCTTGTTTTTCTGAACATATATTCATGCAAAATACTTAGCCTGCTTCCTAAGTTAGCCCATTTCCTGGGTTTGCACTATACAATCAACCATCAACTAACTAGAGGGAATCTACAAATTGGAAGATGTGTTTTCTTTCAAACTGCAAGCAAGCTGGTTCCCAAAATTCTGCTGAACTCTTCCAGGTGGGCCATGCTTCAGAATTACCTGCACCTAGAATATTTTAGTTCTTCTGAGATTCTGCTGAGACAAAATTTAGGGGGCCTTATTGGGCACATCTGGGGCATACCTCTCCCCTCCTTCTCCGAAGGCTGCCCATTTCCCAAAGCTTTTCTTAATCTCTTTATGTTGACTTGGAAGTCTAGGTCTTGACTATGGATGGTCAAGAGGAGAAAGGAGATTGCTGGGAGGGGGAGAGAGAAGGTCAGTTGGATTGTGTGGAATATGTGGTTGAGGTTTTTTGTCACTTAAAGGCAAAGATATTGGAAATGGTGGCTATTTAAGTTGTCTACTTTCCTTCCATACCTCAAGTTAGCTGCCTCTGCCAATGTCCTTGGCTCCAGGTAGAGCACATCCAACTGGCTGGCCTGGCTCTCCACATCTTCCTGGGGACCTTCCAAGGCAATCAAGTGACAGATGGGCTGTCTGGATATGCTATGCTGGAAGCCAAGGTGGCAACAATAAATGAACTGGCTCTGTTGCTTTCAGATCTTCTCATCTTCGTTTCTACAGTCCTTAGCAACCACCATCATGGCCCAAAGCACTCGTGTTCTTCACTTTTCCCCATTCACCCTCCATACCTGTTCTACAGGATAACCGGAAATTTGCCATTCCATGCGCTGAAAATATTCATCACTCTCCCTTATAACTAAGCCAGCAGGCTGAGTGTCTCAATCCCAGAAAAATTAAACAAGATTAATGTGACTGTGCTTAATGTGTTGTTCAAAAGGTTTGGAAAAGATATGGTTAAATGTGATGTGTTAAAAAGTTACATCTTGCAACTTCTGCTGAGTCAAGCATTTACAGATAGCCCTTGACTTATAGATCAGTCAATTAATGTCACCTGGTTCTGAGAGTTGAGGGGGGGAACCCTACAATCACCTAATGTTGAAAAAGTGATGGAGAATGAAAAGATGAAGACCCTATAATAAGGCTTCTAAAAGCAAACTCCTAAACATTTAATCCATAATAAGTCAGACATGACACTAGTGACCAAGAATCAAGTATGGATAATTAACATTGCAGGAGATGGAGATGGAAGGGACAGAGATAAAGAATTAAAAAAAAATAAAGAAGCATAAAGACCTTCAAACAGGGATTGAGGAAATACAGAAAAGGCTTGAAAACGCACTTGGACACAATAGGGATGAATTCTGTAATGAATGAATCTCAATTCATCCATTACAAAATAGCTGGAACATCACATCCAGTATATGACCATGATGTACAGGTAGACCTCAGCCTATGAGCATAATTGAGCCTGGAATTAGATTTGTAAGTTATGCAGGTCATTAAGTGGGTCATCAGTGACCACTCCCAAATTTACTACCTTTCCTGCAGCAGTTATTAAGAAAACCCATTAACTGCAATGGGCTGCTTTTTTGCCAGAAACTATAAGTAAACCCCAGTTTTTGGCAAAAAAAATGTTATAAATTGAGGACACAGCAAATGGCTGTAAATGCAGGCTGGTTGCCAAGTGCCCAAAATGTGATCATGTGACTGTGGAGGGGAGCCGAACTTCAAATCACTGGACACTAAGTGACCAATTGTAAATCAAGGATTATCTGTAATAGTGCACAACAATATTTTTGGGGAAAGTTCAACCCTCAAAAGTACCAAATCCAATCAGAACTACCTGGGTAGATTGTGGGTAAAAATGAACAACAACTACAATATATATGCCATAAGAATTAATTAATTAGTCCTAAGAGTATCACAATATTCTGTGTTGTATTTTCAACAGAAAACATTATAAATGTGATATTAATCTGGTCGCTTCTCTACAAAGCTCATAATGTCTCCCTGCAATTTATTGAAGTTCATGCACGAGTGTCCAAAATATCAGCATCCTCATCTCAAAATTTTGGGTCTATCTCCCAGAGCTATGCAAAATTTGTTATTTATTTTTAAACAAACTGAAAAGGAAAAAAAAATAATCAATCCATGGGGGGAAATCAAAATTAACTCCTTTCATTAATGTCAGGTTTAAATTTAAGTGAAACATTTAAATTAATGTATGTGTTTAAATTAAATGAAAAGTAAATAGACTTTGTTTTCTGGCCTCATCCAGGTCATTTTCTGACCTTGCCATCTTTAGAATGCAGTGTCCTGCTCTCCCAGAGGCCAAATTTGAGCACAGAGCACAAAAACATGTGTGTCCTTTTCAAAATGCAGAATTATTTTCTAAAGAGAGTACCCAAAATAGCTGTTTGTATATAAAAGGCAACCAGTTCAGCCAGTTTCTTTTACGTTGATAAATTCTTCCTATTTGCTTAACTAACAAATCTGTGCTAACTATTTGCAGAGTCTCCAAATTACTGTAATCTTATTTATAGATGCTGTCAGGACAGGAAAAACAAGCTGGAGAAAAATGTATGAAAATACTAACCCTCCTCCCTTTTTTCCCTTTACGCTATATTTTAGGATCATATCCTCACAAGGCTCCTACAAAATGTAAATGTAATAATATCCAAGGTAAAAATAAAATACACAAAACTCCCAAGATTACGCATCACTAAATCTGAATCATTAAAATAGTAGAGGGAGATAAAAAAATCACATTAATTTCATGGCTGGAAAGTAGTCCACTATATATATATAGTGGACTCTCCCTGTTCTAAAACCTAGTTAGTGTCACTCACATATATATATTCCATTATTCGCTACCAGTTGTATTAATGCTAGACTATCTGATGGTTCAACTATCAAAGAGTTTTAAAACTCCCTTTTTAATCCCTTAATTCGGCATGGAGCTGAGCATTTACCGGCTGGACCCCCTTCCTGACAGTACGCTGAGTTCGCAGCTGATATTTTTTCTTTGTATCCTAGGCAAGAAACATCTGCTGCTACCTAGGATTGAACTCTGAACCTTCTGAGCGGGAGGCGAGTGCCTTCACCACTAGGCCACCACGTCACTCAAATCATCAAAGAACTCTACTGCAGTAATTTTAGCACTGTATGTTCCAATGGTGGCACTTCACATGTTCAGGGATGGAATGGATAGTCGAAGAATATGCAGGCTAAACTGGAAGCCTTCTGGATTCAGATGGTGAAGTATATTTGTCAAAACATGTAGCACCTGTGTTTTATTCAACATCATCATCATGACAATAATACTTAAGTAATTTAAGGAGATCCAATTGCTCTTGAAAATCCAAATGCAAACAGAAACATTTTTTAGACTTGTTCTTGAGTTTAAAGCAAGATTTATCCGGAAGCTCTCTTATAGCATTTTTTTTATATAGTTGAGGAAAGCAACATGGTAGAAAGAGAGAGGGGGTCATTCCATTTCTCAGGGCGGAGAAGAGAAAGATGGCTGATTTATCTATTTTTTTAAAGTTTTATTATTATTTTTTTAACAGAGTTGAATAATAATGTCTATTTGATTCTACACGTGATAACCGCGGCAAGAATGATTATTTGCACAGTATTGGAAGAACGAAGAAATACCACTGGAAGAAGAAATAATAAAAAAATATTACCGTAAGACTGTGCGGAAACGGACAGACTTACTTTAAGGTTGAAAGAAAAAAGAAGAAACGGAATATTTTCAAACTTGGGACCTATTTTACAAATGGTTAGAGAAAAGATGTAGGGATTAGGAATTTAATTTGTATTAGTGAATAAGATACTCAGACAACATGTTTTTGTTGAAAGATGGCTGATTCTATAAATAGGGCTGGCTTTTAAAACACAGCAGTCTCTTCAAGTCTTTCACTGTGCGCTGATCAACTTTTTTTTCCTCAGCGAATACAACTTATCAGATTCTTGGGAGCTTTTCTGATCAGCTCCACTCCTGCCTCCTGATTGAAATCTGAAGGATTTCTTATCCTGGAGAAACCAACATGAACTCTTTCACAGGTCTTCCAGTCTTCCCGATTCCATAGTTTACCACATTCGACCGAACAAACTCAAAGGTTTTGCTTTAAACCTGCTGCTTCTGACCCTGATATAGTACAGGTAGTCCTCGACTTACAACAGTTCATTTAGTGACCATTCAAAGTTGCAACAGCACTGAAAAAAAATGACTTAATGACTGTTTTCCACACAACCATTGCACACATCCAGCGGTCCGGGTCTGGATGGGGAGAAACAGGCTTCGTCTCAATCCTGCCAAGACTGAGTGGCTGTGCATACCGACATCTCGGGTCAACCAGACTATTCCATCTCTAACGATGGGGGGGTGAGGTGTTACCCCCCCGTTGATAGGGCTCGCAACTTGGGCGTCCTCCTGGATTCACAGCTCACTTTTGAAGACCATATAGGAGCTGTGACCAGGGGGGCTTTTGCCCAGGTTCGCCTGGTGCGCCAGTTGCGACCCTACCTGGACCGAGATGCCCTACGCACAGTCACTCATGCGCTCGTGACCTCCCGTTTAGACTACTGCAACGCTCTCTACATGGGGCTGCCCTTGAGGACCACCCGGAGGCTTCAACTGGTGCAGAATGCGGCCGCGCGAGTCGTGATGGGGGTCTCCCGATACTCCCATGTAACACCTCTACTCCGCGAGCTGCATTGGCTTCCAGTTGCCCTTCGGGTGAGATTCAAGGTGCTGGTGATGACCTATAAAGCCCTAAATGGCGAGGGTCCGGGATATTTGAGGGAACACCTGCTGCCAGCATCAAGTTCCCTTCGTCCAGTGCGCTCCCACAGGGAGGGTCTCCTCAGGGTGCCGCCAGTTAAAGACTGCCGGCGGGTAACACCCAGGGGTAGGGCCTTCTCAGTGGGTGCGCCTGCCCTGTGGAACCAGCTGCCTGCTGAGCTTAGGACTGCCCCCACCCTCCGTTCTTTCCGCCGGGACCTAAAGACCTGGCTCTTCGAGCTCTCTGGCCCAGGCTGAGAATATTTTTAATTTTAATTTTAACTGGGTTTTAATTTTCTCAGGGTTCTATTTAATCTCTTTTAATTTGTTTTAACGTTTGTATTGACTGTTTTTTAAATGCCCTGTAAACCGCCCTGAGTCCTTCGGGAAAGGGCGGTATATAAATCTAAATAAAATAAAAATAAATAAATCATTCCCATGGCCACAAGATCAACATTCAGGTGGTTGGAATAACTGGCTTGTATTTATGACGGTTGCAGTGTCTTGGGGTCATGTGACAATCTTTTGCGACCTTCCAACGAGGAACGGCAATGGCGAAGCCAGATTCACTTAATGACTGTGTAACTAATTTAATGGCTACAGCGATCCACTTAACAACGGTGACAACAAAGGTCGTAAAATGGGGCAAAATTCACTTTAACAAATATTTCACTTAGCCACAGAAATTTGGGGTTTAGTTGTGGTTGTTAGTCAAGGACTATCTGTACCAAGGTGGAAACATTTGTGAAGAAATAAGTTTCTAGAAGCTATTAATTTCCAAAAGGATCCAGACTGTCAACGTCTGTATTTTTCCCTCATGAAGCACCCACCTAGAGTTCGCTTGTACATTCTCCAGAGCAGAAAACGTAAAGCCTCCCCATTCCTTTTCGAGAACACCCTGAAAAATACACAAGGCTGACATGTCAGAAGCTATTAGAAAATTTCAGTCATCAATATATGTCCATCTAAGCACCTCCGCCTCCCCCAGCCCCCTTTCCTTTCTCTTCCTCTCCCTTCACACCACGCAACAAGACAACAGGCATGTGAATTGCTCAGCTGCAACTGCTCCAAGTTGAATAATTACAACTTGTCAGAAAGAATTAATTTTCCCATTTCTCATAAAGATGTGTAAAAATTACCATGTTATTATACACTGACACTCTCTGGAGGCAGACACAAAATTTAATTTTGAATTCTTTCCGCATATTAAATTAAATCCATAAATAAGAGTTTAGGCATTCACTCGGAAGCATATGTTCATTGGGAGCGAAAGCCAACACAAGCTTGACTGTAATGGCTGTTGTAATGTTTTAATAGCTCGCTTCTTCTAAGCACCAATAAATTTACATGATCATAACAGTCGCAGGCATACGAGTAGCCCATTACTGCCTGGGCAAAGGGAGCAGTGTTAACAGGATGGAAAAATGGGAGGCAAACCAGTGTTTGCGAAGTGGGGAGTGATCTCTTAAATAAAATTAGGCGACTGCACTTGTCAGCTGCTCCATGATTGAATTTTTAATCTTGCAGTCAATTGGTCAAAACAAATAATCGGATAAAATATTTTAATGTATTTAGAACCTGCTTCCCTGGTTAGGAGGCTGTCAAAAGTCATATGAGGCTTTTGCGATAGAATGCCCTGATGTTGGTAGATAAATGAAAGGCCGGATTTCATGTTGGCTGGTACAGAAAGGAAATCGTGGGGTAAATTGGGCCATTTGGAGTGCGATGGAGGAGAAAAGGCTACAACTTTTCTTACATAAAGTATCGATACCACTTTATAAAGCCTTAGTAAGACCACACTTGGAGCACTGCATTCAGTTCTGGTTACAATATAAAAAACAATGTTGAGACTCTGGAAAGAGTGCAGAGAAGAGCAACAAGGATGATTAGATGGCTGGGGGCTAAAATATATGAAGAATGGTTGCTGGAATTGGGTATGTCTAGCTTAATGAAGGGGACGTGGTGGCTCAGTGGGTTAGGACATTGAGCTTGTCAATCAGAAGGCCGGCAGTTTGGCGGGTCGAATCCCGAGTGCCGCGTAACAGAGTGGTGCCTGTTACTCGTCCCAGCTTCTGCCAACCTAGCAGTTCGAAAGTACGTAAAAATGCAAGTAGAAAAATAGGGACCACTCCGGTGGGAAGGTCACAGCATTCCGTGCACCTTTGGCGTCTAGTCATGCCGGCCACATGACCACGGAGACGTCCTCGCAAAAGCGCTGGCTCTTCGGCTTTGAAACGGAGATGAGCACCGGCCCCTAGAGTTGGAAACGACTAGCACGCATGTGCAGGGAAACCTTTACCTTTACTTACCTTTAGCTTAATGAAAAGAAGGACTAGGGGTGACATGATAGCAGTGTTTCAATATCTCAGGGGCTACAAGAAACAATGACAAGAAACAATGGGTGGTAACTAAACAAGAAGAGAAGCAACCTAAAACTAAGGAGAAATTTCCTGACAGTGAGAACAATTAACCAGTGGAATGGTTTGCCTTCAGAAGTTGTGGGTGCTCCATCACTGGAGATTTTTAAGAAGAGACTGGACAGACATTTGTCAGAAATGGTATAGGATCTCCTGCTTGAGCAGGGGGGTGGACTAGAAGATCTCCACGGTCTCTTCCAACTCTGTTATTTTTGTTATTAACTAGGCCATGCTGAGTGTTCGTCCTACTTTGAAGTTGCTACCTATCCAGAGGTGATGGAGGACAAAATTGTAGACAGAACTCAAGGAAACAGGAACTCCCTTTCTTTTCTTTCTTTCTTTTTTCAAACAAGAGAGGCCGGACCCCGTGGCAGCTGCCTTTTTCAATAATTACTCTTTTTTAAACAAAGTAGGAAACCCTGACACACTTTTAGCAATATGTTGTTTTTGTCCTTTTTCTAACGATCTCCTGATAGTTGTGTGTTAGATTAGGGGTCCTTAACCTTGGCAACTTTAAGACGTGTGGACTTCAACTCCCAGAATTCCTCAGCCAGCTGGCTGAGGAATTCTGGGAGTAGAAGTCCACACGTCTTAAAGTTGCCAAGGTTGAGGACCTCTGTGTTAGATGATCACTGTATGAGAGAGAAATGAAAAATTCAGCAATTGACACAGGAGGAAGAGGGTGGGTGCTATGCTTAATCACAGCACTCAGTTTGAAATTGCCACCAAAAAATCCATAAAAATGTGGATGCCTTGACTAACAATTGTCATGACTTTGAAATTCTGGGGTCCATTATTGTTGTAAATTGAGGACAAGTGATGTTGGTGTTTCTGCAGAGACCTGAAGACACACTCTCGTTGGCTTTCGTTCTACAACAGCAAACAGAATCCAGAAACACCTCTGGCCACTGAGGCACTTTCCAAGGAACCACAGAAAGGGATTTTAAGACAACTACGCAGAAGAAGACACAACAACCTAGAGGCTATGGCCATCCTAAAATATTCGGCATTTGGGAGAAGCAGTGTGCATTGGTGCCAAGCTAGGAACTAAAGAGTAAAATAACCTACAATTTCAGAAAAATAATCCTATTGCAATATCTTTTTCCAGCAAATGGTCAAATCTACATAAACTATTTCCAGAAAGATTAACTTGCTCAGGGTTTAGCCATAATTTAATGTTGTTCAATTTAACTTTAATCTACATGGTTTTAATGTAGTTCAAATATTTATATTAATACATATTTCAGTACGCTTTCTCTCAAATGTCTTTTTAAATATGCAGATTGATGCATTTAAGCCTTTGAGGGCTATGTCACAACATTCGGAAGAGTGTGAAATCTGCATTCATAGATGCTCATTTTATTATTTTGTAGAGGAATTGTAAGTCCTTAAACATTGTTAGCTTATGCCAGTGTTTCTCCACTTTGGCATGGCTGGCTGGGGAATTCTGGGTATTGAAGTCTACCCATCCTGAAGTGGTCAAAGTTGAGAAACACTGGCGGATACAATAAGCTCTGTTTGAGACAGGTTGAAATAATACAGGGGGAAAAAAGTCGCAACACTCCATCACAAAACCATAAACGTTGAAAAGATGTGTTTTTCTTTCATTGTTTTTGAAAACAAAAAAATAGGAAAATCTTCTCCAACATGATGTCCTAACGATGGACAGAATCAGAAATTTCATAATTCCCAACCAAGATTACTGTGCATCTGGAGGTAAACCACCAAAGATCCATGCGGTTTCACATTAACAGTGGCTAAATGAAGGTTTCCAATGTCCAGGAATAACACATGAAAGGAAAAGTTACTTTCTTCATCTGATTAATTAAGGTCCTTCAAGAAGCTCCAGAAGTATTTAAATCTATTATCTGTCTGTCTGTCTGTTTATCTATCTATCTATCTATCTATCTATCTATCTATCTATCTATCTATCTATCTATCTATCTATCTATCTATCTATCCATTCATCCATCTTTCCATCTATCCATCTATCTATTTGTCTATCTATCTATCTATCTATCTATCTATCTATCTATCTATCTATCTATCTATCTATCTATCTATCTATCTATCTATCTATTATCAATCATCTTCTATCTATCTATCTATCTATCTATCTATCTATCTATCTATCTATCTATCTATCTATCTATCTATCTATCTATCATCAATCTATCATCAATCATCTGTCTGTCTGTCTATCTATCTATCATCTATCTATCTATCTATCTATCTATCTATCTATCTATCTATCTATCTATCTATCTATCTATCTATCTATCTATCTATCCATCCACCCACCTATCTACCTACCTACCTACCTACCTATCCACCTACCAACCTATCCACCCACCCATCTATCTATCTATCTATCTATCTATCTATCTATCTATCTATCTATCTATCTATCTATCTATCTATCTATCTATCTGTCTGTATATCTACCCACCCACCCACCCACCCACCTACCTTCTATCTATCTATCTATCTATCTATCTATCTATCTATCTATCTATCTATCTATCATCTAAATAGTTATTCTTCCTTGGATAAAAAGTTTAAAACAATGATGATCAAATTTGCAGATAGTACAAAGAAAGATACCAGATACCTAGAGTACAGTATCAAGACCAGAGCATTGGGCAAAACCTATCAAGATGAATTTGAATAAAGAGAAAAGCAAAGATCAAAGGCATCCATATAGAAATAAGGAAAACTATAATGCATGCAGAAAGGATCTGAATTTCTTGGTGGACCACAGCCAATAATCTGATGCAATGACACACACACACACACACACACACACACACACACACACACACACACAAAGCAGAAATGCAATCCAAGGCTACATCAAGAGAAGTCGCACTTCTTCTGTATTTTGTGTTGATAAGATCGTATATAGGATGTTGCCTGAAGTTCTGGGCACCACAGATTAGGAGGGATGATAACAAATTGGAGCAGGTCCAGAGGACAGCAATCAAGAGCATCAGGGGTCAGAATAAAAAAAAAACTTACAAGAAACCTTTGGATTTCTTTAGCCTAGAGATAAAATCTTAGAATTTTAGAATGTTAGAGTTGGAAGGGACCTTGAAGGTCTTCTAGTCCAACCCTCTGCTCAGGCAGTATCTTCTTTAAAAACCAGTTTTTCTGATTGATTTTTCTAACTGTCAGGAAATTTCTCCTTAGTTCTAGGTTGCTTCTCTCCTTGATCCGTTTCCATCCATTGCTAGGGGTGACATGATAGCAGTCTTCCAATATTTAAGGGGCTGCCACAAAGAAGAGGGAGTCAAGCTATTCTCCGAAGCGCCTGAAGGCAGGACAAGAAGCAACGGATGGAAACTAGTCAAGGAGAGATCCAACCTAGAACTAAGGAGAAATTTGCTGACAGTGAGAACAATTAACCAGTGGAACGACCTGCCTCCAGAAATTGTGAATGCTCCAACACTGCAAGCTTTTAAGAAGAGACTGGACATCCATTTGTCTGAAATGGTACAGTGTTTCCTGCCTAAGTTGAGGGTTGGACTAGATGACCTCCGAGATCCTTTCCAACTCTGTTATTCTTTATTCTGTTATCTCAGAGTGATAGCAAAGCGGTCACAGTTTCTGCCTGTACATCACAACACATTCCTGAGTAGTACAAGACTAACATTTAGTTTTATTAAGTAACCACAAAATGATTCGTTGTACAACTATCACCATGGACAAGAGCATCAAGTCTCCTACCTCAGGTCCTCATGGGCTACCCATGTCCTAAAATAATAAAAAGATTATTTGGTGTACTTATAAACTTGTTCACTCCCATAGAGTTCCTTTTGATGCTATACTTTTGAAAGATATGAAAAGCAGGGTGTTTTTTTTTTTAGCTGCCTGATCATTCTGAAGCATATGTAACACAAATGACATGTCCCAGGGGAAAACCTTGATCTGACAGCAAAATCCAGAGGCATTTTGAACAGTTATTTTGAAAGACAGCTTCTTTGGGGAAAAAAAACAACAACGCTCAGATAACAAAATGAAGATAACATGTTCTCTACAAAGAACTACGCCCTTCAGTTTCACCCAGAACATTGCACTTATAGGACTTCCGGAGTCAGAACTGCAAAATAATCATTTAGAGTTAAGAACTTTCTCAAGATTTAGGGATTTCTGTCATGATTTTCCCCAAACATATTCTTCTCCAATTTAACGCCCTTTCCAGATGTGCTGACTTACAAGGCCAAAGATTCATGTGGCTGGGGATTTGGGGAGTTATAGTCCAATACAGGTGAAAAGGTAGCAGAGATGGAAAGAGTGTACTATGGAAAACCTTCCACAGCTTTATTGATATGTTGCTGTTGTTATTGAGAAGATTAGCATCCCTTTTTTTTTTTGATGAGATGATCCTCATTACCTGAGCGGGGATAATCGCAGTTAGTCCTCAACTTACAACAGTTTGTTTAGTGACTATACAAGTTACAA